>NW_026251939.1:600000-750254 GCF_025331425.1 Radiomyces spectabilis | reverse complement strand
GAACGTTTTGACAAAGTTGTTGCTCAATGTTGTTGATCTGATCTTGGGAAATGGGTTGCATCTACACAGAATGTTGCTAATTAGGTCAATTGTGAATCAGATGTGCCAATTGAGAGATCTGGTTGCAGATTTCACCTTGAATTCAAATAAATCGGTGGAAGAAGTGGGAAGAAATAATTTTCACAGCTTGCTGTTTACTTACTGTGACGGTTTTTAATGAAAACTGACCACCCAATAAATTGATCCAATGAGTACTTGTGCGGAAAATATAATTACTCATCATCTACTTATGCTAGAGACTTCATCTTTTTTTTTGTTATAGAGCTATGAATTAGAGCTACAACATATTTTTTTAACGATGGTGATATATATGGTGGTTGTAGAGATAATTGCAATAAAGTAAAAAATCGGCGATCATTGGATCAATTCTTTGAGTCACTGTATGATGCATGGCCCATGTGGAATAGCAGCCTCGCATCCATCGCCATGCATGGAAAACGGTTGGTGCACAAAGCACTTCCCACGTGCATTTCAAGAAGAGACAACATGCAACGAAAATGGTTATCCTCTATACCGAAGGCGCAATGACGGAAGAACTATATGCAAAAATGGGATTTTACTTGATAACTGATGGGTTGTGCCACATAATATTTACCTGTGCTCGAAATATGATGCACACATCAATGTCGAAATATGCACAACCATTAAATCAGTCAAGTATATCTACAAATATGTCTTCAAAGGACACGACCGTGCATCTGTTGTACTCCAGCCTGAAAACCATGACGAAATCCGTCAGTATCTTGATTCTCGGTACGTGTCAGCGTCTGAAGCCTGTTGGAGAATCTTTTCATTCTCTATGCATCACGAGTTTCCAGCACATCAAAGACTTGCAGTACATCTTCCAGGAGAAGAGATAATTTTTTTCCATGACGGATATCTAAGGCTAGTTAATTTAGAAGGGTAAAAAAATAGAGTAAATTTTAAAAAAAAATGACTAAGTTAAATTTAATAATAAATGATAAGAAATAAAAGATTTAATAAATAAAATATATTAAAGATATTTAAAATAATTTTGGATATATGAAATAATTAAAAAATAATAGAATAGATGTTATACAAAAGAGCAAATATGGATAACCGTCCATGAGGATGAGAGTCCTCAAAATGTTGCAAGCTGCCGACCTTTGACAACATTAACAGCATGGTTCGAAACAAACTAGATTGATCTATCAGCAAGAACCATCTTATACTTTGATTTCCCAAGACATTACGTTTGGAATACAAGTGGAAGAAGAAGATGGACAGTTCGTGTTAGAGGACACAATACTGTTATTGGGCGCATACTGTATATAACATCTCGCTGCGGCAAGTGGAAAAATATTATCTTTGCCTCCTTCTCTATCATGTTCCTGGAGCAACTAGCTTTGAGGATCTGCGAACAGTCAACGGCCAACTTTGTTTGACATTCCAAGAAGCTGCACACAGGCGTGGATTGCTTACTAATGATAACGAATGGGATCACTGTTTGGAAAATGCCGAGATCTATCAAGCACCCAGCTCCTTGAGGATGCTATTTGGCACAATTTTGGCTTTCTGTGAACCGTCTGACCCTTACGCACTTTGGCTTCGCCACAGACAACATATAGTGGAGGATCATCTCCATGCTGATAGTATTGAACAGAATGATGCATCTCTGGAACCAACAGAAATAATGTACAGACGCTGTATCATGGCTATTGAGGATTATCTGCAATCACAGTCATTGTCTTTGCAAAATTTTGCTGGATTCTCTCTTCCTGAGGTTGATAGCCATCCAACTTCCATATCTTTATCACGTCTACAACGTTTAGTTCAAGAACAGCTGTCACTTAACGAAGAAGCACAAAGGTTACCAAACCCAGCCAATCTGGACTTTAACCATGACCAGCAGATCATCTTTGACACTATTATCCATGCAGCTGACAATGTATCACCAAGGAGCAAGCTATATTTTGTTGATGGACCTGGAGGAACTGGAAAAACATTTTTATTTAATGCCCTACTTTCCCATGTTCGTCGTAATGGAGAAATTGTTTTAGCTGTCGCATCCAGTGGAACAGCTGCTCTTCTTTTAGATGGTGGTCGTACCGCCCATTCACGGTTTAAGATACTATTGACTATGTACAAACATTCCTTTTGTAACGTGTCTCACAGAACAGAGCTTGCTCATTTACTGAAACTTACTAAGCTAATCATGTGGGATAAAGCATCGATGATAAACCAGTTTGCATTTGCTGCAGTAGATCAAACATTTAGAGATCTCTTCAAAGCTGAAAACCCACGTCTGGAATCCATACTGTTTGGAGGAAAGTTGGTAGTGTTTGGAGGTGATTTTCGACAAGTCCTGCCTGTGGTTCTCTGAGGATCACGTCCTGATATCATCAATACTGTAAATTATGATATTTATTTTAAAAAATATTAAATTTTTGTGTTTTCAGATATAATATTCAATTCTTCTAATATTTTATAATATTATAATGATAATGATAGTTTCTCATTATTAAATTGTTAATTACAGTGACTCAGGAAATTGACCTAATATTTGCCGATTTTTTACTTTATTGCAATTATCTCCACAACTATCATACTTATTATTTCTATTAAAAAAATATGTTGTAGCCCTAATTCATAGCTTTAAAACAAAAAAAAGATGAAGTCTCTAGCATAAGTAGATGATGAGTAATCATTTTTTCTGCACAAGTACTCATTGGATCAATTTCCTGAGTTATCTACTTTTCTTGCGGACAGTCACAATAAGTAAATAGAATCGCTGAATTTTTTCTCCTTCTCACTTCTTTCAGTTATTTATTCCGATTCAAGGTGAAATCTGCATTCATTTTACTCAATTTCTTTATCCGATTCCTAATTGACCTAATTAATATGATCATCTATAGATGCATCCAATTTCACAAGATAAAATCAACAACATTAAGCAACAACTTCGCGAGAACGTTTCTCACAGAGTTATTGCTTCACATTTCAACATCAGTGTTTCCACAGTCGGACGAATTCACAAGCAATTAGGCATTCCTGTCACTAATTCCGCTGGACAATCATTGCTGATTACTACACAATTGGGACGCCTGATCCTTCGACGCTTCAACACTGGGGAGTATAAAATGGCTGTGAACGCCAGCAGACAACTCTTCTCCACCACGCTTATTGCTCCCCAGACGATTCGGGACTTTTGCAGGCCAACAACTATAAGTCCATGCATAAATCTGACGTCTTGCCCTTGACCCCCTCCAGGAAGAAAGCTCGCCTTACCTTTGCAAAAAGATACCATTCTTAGACTGTTGAAGACAGGAACAGAGTGGTATTTTCTGATGAAACAAAAATCAATCGCTTGGGATCAGATGATAAGCAGTGGACATGAACACAGAAGGGGCAATCACTTAGAGATCACAACGTCAATCATATTACCAAGTATAGAGGCGGCAGTCTCTTTCTTTGAAGTTGCATTACTGCCAATGGCTCTGGTTTGATTACTAAAATTGAAGGAGGATTGGACGCGGCTTTATACTGTGATATTTTGGAGGATGATATACTTGGTAGCCTTCGAGAATATGGTATGCAGATTGACAATATTATTTTTCAACAAGACAATGACCCTAAGCACACATCCAAAAAAGCAAAAGCATGGTTTGAATCCAAGAGTATTGAAGTATTCCAGTGGCCCTCTTACTCTCCTGATCTGAATCCAATTGAAAATATATAGTATTATCTGAAGTGTCAGCTTACTGATTATGATGAAGCACTCACATCAATGGAAGAGCTATGGAGGCGGGTCCATTATATCTGGTATAACAAGGTGACAAAGGAGGCATGCCAGAAGTATATTGCCACCATGCTTCGACGTTTGGAGGTGGTCATCAAGGCCAAAGGTGGACAGATTGATTATTAATTCAATAAGTAAGTGCAACTCAGAAAATTGATCCAATAAGCGATCGTGTGAAAACCTTGATTACTCATCATCTACTTATGCTAGAATTCTCATCTTTTTTTTAATTTTAAAGCTAGAAGTTATAGCTACAATATATTTTTTATTTGGGGTGGATAGATATGGTGGTTGTGAAGATAATTGCAATAAAGTAAAAAATCGGCAAACATTGGATCAATTTCCTGAGTCACTGTATACATTGCCCCACTTTTTTTAACTTACTTAATTTTTATTATCTACCACTTTGTTTATTTACCTTTAGTCTGAATCACAGCTGCCAAACGTGCCAGCATACTTTCTATATGCTTTATACATATTTTCTTTACAGTGACTCAAAAAAGTGGGGCAATGTTTGTAAGAAATGTCTATTTAAATGGATTTCTCAAAAATGAATGATTTAAATTAAATGATATTTCATACAGATAAACTACAGATAGTACTCTAAAAAATAAAATAAAAACGAAGCAGATTGATTGGCTAGATCTAGAGAAATTGCCAATTAAAATATATTATGCATTGCCCCACTTTTTTGACTTCCTAATTTTTATTATCTACCACTTTGTTTGTCTACCTTTAGCCTGAATCACAGCCGCCAAACGTGCTAGCATACTTTCAATATGCTTCACACACATTTCCTTCATTACTTTTTGATACCAGACATCTCTTGTGCGCCTCCAAAGTTCAGTGATGCTGGTAAGTGCTGTATTATATCCACAAAGCTGACACTTGAGATAGTACTATAGGTTCTCAATGGGGTTGAGATCTGAAGAGTATAGAGGTTAATCCAAAACATTAACCTGATTGTCTTCCAACCACTGGCATGTCAATTTTGAGGTATGCTTAAGATCATTATCATGTTGAAAGATAACATTCTTCAGATCCATATCATAATCATGCAAGGTTCTGAAGAGATCATCTTGCAAAATCTTACAATATAGATCAGAATTCATACTACCATCAATCTTGGTAATGTAGCCAGGGCCCTCAGCAGTAATACAGCTCCATAGCATAATACTACCACTACTATACTTGACTGTAGAATTAACATTATGATCGCAAAGAGGCTCTCCACCTTTCATCCAAGTCTAATGCTTCCCATCAGAATCTAGATGGATATCTAAGACTAGTTAATTTACAGTGGGGGGAAAAATGGTCCAAACCTATGCCCTTTTTTTACATTTTTATTCATACGGCGGCTTTCACTATATGTACCGTCCGAATTTTTTTTTATATGAAAAGTACATTCTCTTCTCTACATTGCCGCGAAATCTCGGTGATCGCTTTGCAATTCATCCCATTGAGGAACAGCCACTACCTCTAAACGTATCATGCATGTTGGTGACCTCACAACATCATGATACCACACCCTTAGATAAGTAGCAACATTTCGTTTATGCTACCCATGTCAGACGACTCCTCTGACCATTTTAATTATTTTGTGATACATATAGCTTTTTAGTGATACAATAATATATTTTTTATAAATTTTTAAATTAGAATAAAAAAATATTAATTTTTGTATCTTTAGATACAATATATATTTCTGTAGATTTAATATAATATTATAATGATACTGACTATTCCTCATTGCATTCACCATTTCAAGATAAGCAGTCGGTTTGGACCATTTTTTCCAATAAAACTGAAAATAAGAAAAAGCGCATTTTTCTTTCTTGCCGATATAATAAATGCTGGCGAAATAAAAGTATCTTTATAGCAACGTCCTTTAAAAATATACATGAAGCATTCCGCGTGAAATTGTGAAATACATTAGCTCCATTAGCTCCATGTTGTATCCGACGCATAATGGGCAGGTCTGGAGACCGCCATCACGTTGCATCGTTTTTTTTAACACATTTTTCATAGCACTATGCCTTTTTTTTATTCATAAAAAAAGAGAATTCTTTTCTTTACTCTGTCTCGAAATCCTGAGCATTTTACTTCAATTCATCCTAATGCCATTGCCAATTCCGCATGTGATCTTCATTAAGAAAGGTGCTCAAATGACGTGAAAAAAAGTAGCCGAAAAGCATGTGAAATAATCTTGTGCTAATAAAAAACCGTGCTGGCAAGCCTTTTATAGTATCATAGATGATGTTCAATTTGACAGAAACGTAGAAAGTATAAAAGTGGTTGTGCCATGTGGTCCTGATTAACCTCATCCTCTGTGATAACCTCATTCTTCTCATCTCACTAACATGCCATCCCAACTTACCGCTGACAAGCTCAACAACCTCCAGGTGCGGCTTTCACAAGGTGAGAGCTATAAAAAAATCACCATTGCCTTGAGACTGTCTCCCAGTACTGTTTCCAAGTATGCAAAGAAATACTTTCTGAAACATGAAAATATGCAAGCTGGACGACCATCATTGTTTTTACCAACAACCATTGCCTCAGTGTGCTGGAAGGTTTTTTCTGGCGAGCTTACCACTGCCGTTGCCATTCAGAAATATTTGAGGGAGCTGGGGACATCGTACACACGTAAAACAGTATGCAATCTGTTGAAGCAACTTGATTTCGAAGCTCGCATAAAAATCAAAAAACCATTACTTACCAAGAGACATATACAGTGGCTGAAAAAATTGTCCAAACCTATGCCAGTTTTTTAAGTTTTTATTCATACCGCAGCTTTTGCCATATGTATCATCCGAATTTTTTTTTATATGAAAGGTACATTCTCTTCTCTACCTTGTCGCGAAATCCCGGTGATTGCATTGCAATTCATCCCATTGCATTCACCATTTCAACATGATCAGTCAGTTTGGACAATTTTTTCAATAAATCTGAAAATAAGAAAAAGTGCTTTTTCAGCCGTTTTTCTTCCTTGCTGGTACGAAAAACGCTGGCGAAATAAAAATATCTTAATGGCAACATCCTCTAAAAAATATACACGAAGCATTCCAGGCAGAATCGTGCAATTCATGAACGCCATTAGCTCCAGGTTGAATTCGGTGCATAATGGGTAGATCTGGGGACTGCCAGCACACTGCATCTTTTTTTTGAGCACGTTTTTCATAGTACTGCGACTTATTTTTTATTCATAGAAAAAGAGAATTTTTTTCTCTACGCTGTGCCAAAATCCCGAGCATTTTACTCCAATTCATCCTAATGCCATTGTCAATCCCGCATGTGCTCTTCATTAAGAATGGTGCTCAAATGACATGAAAAAAAAGCAGCCGAAAAAGCCTGGGAAATAATGTTGTGCTGAACAAAAACCATGCTGCCATGCATTTTACAGCCTTTCGGATCATATTCAAGCTAACGAAAATGCTAGAAGAATAAAATCTGCTTACGCCATATGGTCAGATTAATCTCATGCTTGTCATAAGCGCACCCTCCGCATTTCACTCATTATAGCAGATCAACGTACTCCTGATAAGCTTAACAACCTCCAGGTGCCTTTTTTTGCATAGTGAGAGCCTTAAGAAAGTCATTACTGCTGGCTTGTGGCTATTTCCCGGTAAATGATCTGACATGATGAGTGAAATCTGGAGGGTGCGCTTATGACAAGCATGAGGTTAATCTGACCACATGGCGTAAGCAGATTTTATTCTTCCAGTATTTTTGTCAGCTTAAATATGATCCGAAAGGCTGTAAAATGCACGCCAGCACGGTTTTTGATCACTGTAATGCTATTTCACAGGCTTTTTCAGCTGCTTTTTTTCAGGTCATTTGAGCACCATTCTTAATGTAGATCACATGTGGAATTGGCAATGGCATTAGAATGAATTGGAGTAAAATGCTCAGGATTTCGGCACAGTGTAGAGAAAAAAATTCTCTTTTTCCATGAATAAAAAAAAACTTGTGGTGCTATGAAAAATGTGCTCAAAAAAATGATGCAACGTGATGGCGGTCTCCAGACCTGCCCATTATGCGTCGGATGTAACATGGAGCTAATGAAGCTAATGAATTTCACGATTTCACGCAGAATGCTTCGTGTATATTTTTTAGAGGATTGCCATAAAGATATTTTTATTTCGCCAGTGTTTATTATACCGGCAAGGAAGAAAAACACGCTTTTTCTTATTTTTGGTTTTATTGGAAAAAATGGTCCAAACCGACCGTTCATCTTGAAATGGTGAATGCAATGGGATGAATTGCAATGCAATCACCGGGATTTCGCGACAATGTAGAGAAGAGAATGTACCTTTCATATAAAAAAAAATTCGGACAGTACATATAGTGAAAGCCGCCATATGAATAAAAACGTAAGAAAAGGGCATAGGTTTGGACCATTTTTTCCCCCACTGTAGGTCAAGGTCGTCAGTACCTAATTTCTCGAGGTATGGACGAGCCCAGAAAAAAGCAAAACCAGCCAGAAATAAATACAAGAAAATGATCTTGCTAATTTTAGTTGAGTAGCAGGCTGAATCATTGAATATATTCATTTTGACATAGACAATGAAATCTTCGAGCTTACTTAAGGTTCCATCAAACAAGGGTGTTTTGTTGATGCTGGCAGAGCTTGAGGCCACAGCAACAGAACTTAGGTTTTGGTCAGCACTCATGGCAGCAGGCATACTGTAACTGGAGAAATGAGAGGTGGTAGAAATAGAAGGAGAAGCAAGAGTGGGAGAATTTACAGACAATTGATCAAAAATAGTAGCAATATCAGCAACTGATGATTACATAAAACAAAATCAGAGCAGGTACAGGAACAGAAAAAGCAGGTAACATGGATAAGTCAAAAATACTATTATGCACTGATTATGGGAGGATCAGTGCAAGCTGGACAAGAGGGTGGTATTAAGTACTTTCACAAGATAAGAACAAGACAAGACAAGAAAAGGAATAAAATAGAAACAAGAAATAAGAACGAAATCAGAATAAGAATACAAACAGGAAAAGAACCAATTTTTTTATTTGAGGTGGATAGATATGGTGATTGTAGAGATAATTGCAATAAAGTAAAAAGTCAGTGAACATTAGATCAATTTCCTGAGTCACTGTATACAGTAAATAATATATTATTATATCATTAAAAGATTAAATGTATCATTAAATAATTAAAATAGTCAATGGGTGTCTGACATAGATAGCATAAATGAAGTGTTGCTACTTGTTTATGGGTATGATATCATAATATTGTGAGGTTATTAATATGTACTGTATGATACATTCTAGAGGTAGCAGCTGTTCCTTTGTATACTACAGTATAAATGAAAAATCAGTAAAAAGAGCAATATCAGATCACTATGCGTCATCAGTTTAGGTCAGACTGACCTAAACTGTCTGCCAGTTCAAAAGTAGTCAACCTATAGAGGAACTCTATTATTCATACAGTCTGAAAGAGTTGGCCCCTTTAAGCCGATTTGTTAAAATGAGCATAAAGACGAAGACCAATATCACTTCACACAAGCTTAGAGCGCAATTAATAGAATGGATAATATACTTTTAATTTAGGGATGTATATATATAATTCGCATTTTAGTTTGTATTGCCAGTTTGTTATAGTTTAGTAAGAATATGTATAAATATATGTACTTATTAGAGCGTTTACATGTGTTTTATATTTAATACTAACAAATTTTGTAATTAAATGGTATTCATATAAGTATGCACGCTAGTATGGCAGCTATAGTTTTAATTATTGTGAAGCATCATATGTATTTCGAAGCGCGTATATGTGGCGTATAATCGCCGGGATCGGTCATAACGATTGGACCCCTGGTGGATTCATTTCCTATAGATATGACAGTCTAACACTAAATTCCATGACACTCAATAGGCATTACACCTCGTAATGACATTTTGTAATTTGCTGTATTGTTGTTCCTCTGTCATGGATGAAGAAAATGATCGTTATGTAGTGGCGGGTCAGGGAGGGCAAGCTCTCTGAGAAAAAGGAAAAGAGACCAAACTTTATTGAATGTATAAAGATTTATGAGTACATCAACTGTTATGCACTGATTACGGGGGGATCAGTGCAAGCTGGACAAGAGGGTGGTGTTAAGTGCTTTCGCAAGACAAGGACAAGACAAGACAAGAAGAGGAATACAGTAAACCAGGAACAAGAAACAAGAACGAAATCGGAACAAGAATAGAAACAGGAAAAGAACCAAGACAAGGACAAGACAAGATGGAGAACAAGGTAGTATGAGAAAATACACACACAATTCTTGACTGAGGTTTATTTCATAAAAGAGATCGGGTATTTATACTAAAAGATGCGAAACAGAAGAGACAACGATAATAAAATAAATAAATGAAATGCAGAGCATAACATGAGGTAACACATAGATCGATAGAGGAGAACACAAGAGCAAGTATAGGGGTAAGCGCATGGACCAGCATGGCAACAGTGAAGGAGTGTGCTTGGACCAATAATGCACATGGTCATGCATTATCGCCAAGACAACGTGTGCGCGGGAATGGTCATGACATTACCCCCCTCTCTAGGTTTGAGCATCGCGAGAACGGCGGACAGAACGGGAAGGCCCAGCCTCTGAAGGGGAAGGTTTGTTTGGGTAGAGCTGATGAAAGTCACGAATGGCGTCACGGCAGTTCCACAAATTGTCGACTGGTTCCCACGTATTATCGCTAGGATCGTCGTAGCTTTTCCACTTGACCAGATACTCCACAGTGCCACGACGATTGCGTGAATCTAAGATCGCCTCGACTTCGTAATGTTCTTCACCTTCGACATTAATGGGCGGGAGAGATACACCCGTACGACCTGGAATATCGGGTAGAGCAGGGCGATCCTTTGGAGACAAGAGGCTAACGTGAAAGACTGGGTGAACCTTCATAGATATTGGTAACTGGAGCTTGTAAGCATGAGTTCCGATGCGTTCAACGACTTCGAATGGGCCGAGCTTCTGATGGTCCAACTTTCTGGATGGGCGGGTTGTTCTTATATGGCGACTGGACAGGTACACGAATTCGCCAACAGCAAAGACAGGAGTGGGTCGTCGGTTACGGTTGTAAAACGCTTCTTGTTGTCGTTGGGCAATGGCGAGTTCCTCTTTTAGTGAATCGTGCAAGACTTTCAGAGAGGAGCAGAGGTTTTCAGAACTGTCGGAGATACCAGTGAGTGTTGATGCATGAACAAAGGAGAGTCGGGGATGATATCCATAGTTTGCCTGGAAAGGGGATCGGCGAATACTAGACTGAACAGAGTTGTTGTAGCTGAATTCTGCAAGCGGAAGGAGGGACACCCAGTTATCCTGCTGGTAATTCAGGTAGGCTCGGAGATACTGTTCAAGAATTGCATTGACACGTTCTGTCTGGCCATCAGTCTGAGGGTGAAATGCGGTGGACATATTAGATTTAATATCTAACAGTTGCAATAGAGAACTCCAGAATCTTGATGTGAAGACGGAACCTCGGTCTGATACGATATCCTTGGGTAAGCCATGCAGTCGGAAAATATTAGTCAGAAAGAGGATCGCAAGGTCACTGGCAGTGATATTGTCTCGGCAGGGTATGAAGTGTGCCATTTTGGTAAGTCGGTCAACAACGACCCAGATGGCATTGTATCCAGAAGAGATGGGCAGACCAGTGATGAAATCCATTGAGATAGACGACCAGGGGGCGTCGGGAATTTGCAGAGGTTTCAGGAATCCATGAGGTTCTTGCCGTGACGGTTTGGAACGGGCGCAGGTGGGGCAATTGGCGATGTATCGGTTAATGAATCGACGCATGTTGGGCCAGTAATACTGACGCGAAAGTAATTCGTAGGTCTTTGATTGTCCCCAATGGCCGGCCAGAGGGGAATCGTGATGTGCGGCTAAGAGGTCCAGTTTAAGGGCGTCGTTCGCAGGGATACAGATGAGGTTATCGCAAAGGAGAAGCTGGGAGTCTTTGTCTATAGAGTATCGCTGGAGTCGTTTTCGTAAATGTCGTGGAGCACTGGACGGGGATTGAACAAACGACATGAGGCGCGTTAATCGAGGGTCTAGATCGGACAACTCCTTGATGCGTGCAAGTAATGTGGTATTTTGCGAGATGCTGAATGTGGCTGCAATTTCCAACTGATTCGCTCCAAAAAATTGTTGAACAGGTTGCTGGCTACCCCCCCCTTTTGGGGTCATGTCGGAGCGACGGGACAAAGCATCAGCTTTCGGGTTTTGCGAACCAGGACGATACGTGATGACGAAATTGAATTCACTCAAGAATAAGGACCAACGTGCTTGCCGGCGGTTGAGGCGTTTTGTGGACAGGAAGTACTCGAGATTTTTGTGATCGGTATAAACAGTGATTTGGTGCGGAGCCCCTTGAAGGTAATGTCGCCAGGCGGTAAAGCTGTCAATGATAGCCAGCATCTCTTTATCGTGGATATCGTAGTTGACTTCGGTGTTGGAGAGCTTGCGACTGAAAAAGGCTACTGGGTGCAACAATTCATCGGAGCCAATTTGGCTCAAGACGCCAGCGATGGCGTGATCAGATGCGTCGGTCTCTACGATAATGGGACGAGAAGGATCAAAATGCTGAAGCACTGGGGCTGTCGTGAACTGGCGTTTCAATGTCTGGAAAGCATCTTCGGTGGCGTCGGACCAGGTGAACGGGACATCTTTCTTCAATAGGCGAGTCAAGGGAAGAGCCAGGTGTGAATAATCTCGAATGAAGCGACGGTAAAAGTTGGCGAAACCTAGGAACACCTGAATATCTGAGACAGATTTGGGAGTGGGCCAATCCAAGATGCAAGCGACTTTTTCAGAATCCATTGACACACCGGCGACCCCGATTCGGAAACCCAAGAATTCCACTTCTGAGACGTCAAATTCACATTTTTCGGCCTTGGCGTATAATCCAGCGGTCCGTAATTTCTCAAGGACCAAGGCTACGTGTTTGTCGTGATCTTGTTGGTTCTCGCTGAAGATAAGGATGTCATCAAGGTAAACAACCACGAACTGGTCGAGATATTCGCGAAGTGTATCATTGATCAATGCTTGAAACGATGCAGGGGCGTTGGTGAGTCCAAAGGGCATGACTTGATATTCGAAGTGGCCATAGCGCGTACGAAAGGCGGTTTTCCATTCATCACCTTTGGCGATCCGTATACGATGGTAAGCATTACGAATATCGAGTTTCGTGAATATATGTGCGGTTGCCAGGCGGTCGATAAGTTCGTTAATCAATGGCAAGGGATAGCGATTCTTGATGGTGACCTTATTGAGACCACGATAGTCTACGCACAGTCGGAGCGATCCGTCCTTCTTCTTGACAAATAAAATGGGGGCACCAGCAGGACTAGAGGATCGTCGGATGAAACCAGAAGCAAGGTTGTCTTCAAGATATTTGGATAGGGCTGCTAATTCGTCCTGTGAAAGGGCATAGATTGGGCCAAATGGTGGTTGACTGCCTTCCATGAGAGGAATGTGGTGATCGGCATGGTGACGGTGTTCGGGTAAGGTGTTCGCTTGTTGTTCACTGAATACATCAATGAAAGAACGGTATTTTTCGGGAATCGAGGCGGGAGGCGAGGTGGGCGAAGCATTAGTCACACGGCTGATGGCTGCCTGGAGCGTGGGTATGGAGGTGTCTTTGATATGTAGCAGGATCGGTTGGTCACCTTCTTCTAAGACTTCCGCAAAACGTATGGCGTCAAGGATTTTTATATCAAATTTATTTTCTGCGATTGGCGAATCCATGGGTATCGGAATGGGATCATTGACTAGGGTTGGGTGACTCGGGAATCCGGTGATCGCAGGGGGCTGCTCAAGACAAAACTTGACACAATGAGGCGAGGTGAATAATACTTGACGTTGACTCCACTGGATGACAGGATCATGTTTTTTTAGCCAGGGGATACCGAGAATGACCGGATAATGTGCCAGGGTTACCACGTCCAATGAAAGTTCTTCCTTGTGATGATTCATGGACATGCCAACTTTTATTTCTTGGGTGACCAATCCAGAGGAAATGGCGCGTCCATCAACCGTCTGGACCATAACGGGACGTGCACGCTTGGACAGGGGCATGTTGTTGGAACGGGCAAATTCGGTATCAACAAAATTGGACATAGCACCTGAGTCGATCATGGCAAAGGTCTCTAAGGCCTTTCCATCAAAATGCAAGACAACAGGTACGATCAGATGTTCGGAGGATTCGGATGACTGAGGCACAGTGACAGGAGCAAGGGCGGGAGTAGACGTGGCAGCAAGAGAGGTTTGTGGAGCAAGAATTGGATGGAGAGATTTATGTTGAAAGTGGTTTTTATTGTTTGATCCCGAAGAAAGCTCTCTATCTAACTCCGGGATGGGCCTTTTCCCTTCTTGGGACAAGAATAAGCAATATGGCCTTCATCACCACAATACAAGCAAAGACCTAAACTACGGCGGCGTTGTTTTTCTTCGGCAGTCAGTGGGACAAATTTTCGAACTCGGGCCACATCGATATCCATTGGTTGGACATCGTCATTGGCAGGGGAAACAGGAGGCACAAAACGTGGACGCACAGGAGCAGGTCTGAGGGACGCACGGGACATGGATCGGCGGTGTTGATCGTCACGTTCACGCATACGATTATCAATTAAGATGATCTTTGTGGCGAACTCCCAGATGGTCGTGGGGAGGTCCAATGGGGCGATATGATCCTTTATACGATCGGATAAACCATCACGGTAGCGTCCTAACAGAGCGGCATCATTCCAACCGGTTTTAACGGCTAGGCGACGAAAAGTTGCAGTATATTCAGATGCAGAGGAAGACCCCTGGCGGAGGCGGATCAGGGCAGTTTCAGTAACCAATAATTCGTCCACGACACCAAAAGCAGCACGAAGTTCATCAAGAAACGCAGTGAAGGTCGACATACATGGATCAAGGTCGTCAGTACCTAATTTCTCGAGGTATGGCCGAGCCCAGGAGAAAGCAAAACCAGTCAGGAATGAACACAAGAAAATGATCTTGCTAATTTCGGTCGAGTAGCGGGCTGAATCATTGAATATGTTCATTTTGACATGGACAATGAAATCTTCGAGCTTGCTTGGAGTTCCATCAAACAAGGGCGGTTTGTTGATGCTGGCAGGGCTTGAGGTCACAGCAACAGGACTCAGGTTTTGGTCAGTACCCATGGCAGCAGGCACAACTGGAGAAATGAGGGGTGAATGAGGGGTGGTAGGAACGGAAGGAGAAGCAAGAGTGGGAGAATTTACAGACAATTGATCAAAAATGGCGGCAATATCAGCGACTGATGATTGCATAAAACAAAATCGGGGCAGGTACAGGAACAGAAAAAGCAGGTAACACAGATGAGTCAAGAATACTGTTATGCACTGATTACGGGGGGATCAGTGCAAGCTGGACAAGAGGGTGGTGTTAAGTGCTTTCGCAAGACAAGGACAAGACAAGACAAGAAGAGGAATACAGTAAACCAGGAACAAGAAACAAGAACGAAATCGGAACAAGAATAGAAACAGGAAAAGAACCAAGACAAGGACAAGACAAGATGGAGAACAAGGTAGTATGAGAAAATACACACACAATTCTTGACTGAGGTTTATTTCATAAAAGAGATCGGGTATTTATACTAAAAGATGCGAAACAGAAGAGACAACGATAATAAAATAAATAAATGAAATGCAGAGCATAACATGAGGTAACACATAGATCGATAGAGGAGAACACAAGAGCAAGTATAGGGGTAAGCGCATGGACCAGCATGGCAACAGTGAAGGAGTGTGCTTGGACCAATAATGCACATGGTCATGCATTATCGCCAAGACAACGTGTGCGCGGGAATGGTCATGACATCAACTAAATCTCATCAAAAAATTAACCTGAATGGAAGCTTATTGATAAAAGATTAAAGTTAAGAAAATCTCATCAGTGAGACCTTTGGATATACAAATTTGAGTGCAGAATTTTAAATATTGCAAATAGAATATCCTATTCCAAATATATCTTTAATTAGCTACTACTGTAAGTACAGTATATGAATCCAGTATTGTAAACTACCAACCAGAAACAAAATAGTACAGTATTGAATAAATGTCTCTTTATCTAGAAGGACAGTATCATATGTGATGTCTAGTACTTTATACAGTAGATGCTATTAAGACATACTACTAAATGTGTCCTCTTTCGTGCTGCTTCTTCTATGTAGGACTATATGCCATTCTCTAAGAAAAACAGCTACTACTCTCAGAATATATCATGAATGTTGACGATCTCACAACATCATAATACTATATTCATAGACAAGTACTGTAGCAACACTACGTTTATGCTACCCACATCAGATGACTCTACTAACTTCTTTTTTAATTCATGATACAATTAACAATTTAATAATACAGTAATATATTAGTTTAAATTTTTATATTTTATTTTAAAAAATATTAAAATTTTATGTTTTTAGATATAATATTTAATTCTTTTGACATTTTACAATATTATGATGATAGTGATAATTCCTCTAAGTATGAATTTAAGAATAATTGTTCGACTAAATATTAGGCAAGTATTGTATAGATAGAGTTTATATATTACTATATAAGAATTATCTCGGTTTAAGCAGATACAGTAAGAGACACTAGAGTAGTTACATAATATTTGTATATTTAAATTCCGATACCAGTTATTAGCTTTGAATATCAGATACTAAAGAGATCATATCTTTTGAAAATAAACAACAGTCTCACTGTACTCAATGTCTCTATCCATCTACAGTAGATACTGTATTAAAAGGGTTCATATTGTCGTAGAAAATTCAGTTTTTGCCTGTAACTTTTGAACTACACATGCTAGTCACAAACGGTCACAACCATTCAATAGACATTGTTTACTTCTATTAGTAAACCAAATTTGAAGTTCATAGCTTTATTACTGAATGAGTAAACTTAGATCAAAGTTAATTAGTACATGTGAACCCTTTTGACAGTTACACTAAATGATCAGATTTTCTGAGTTTCATATGATAATCTAATCTAAAAAAGAAATATAAGTATCATTATGAGTCATTTAAGTCACAAAAAGATATAAAAAGAGATTAATTTTTGTCTTTTGCCTTTATTATCTTTCTTTATTATCTCATTATGAAATCCATCTCTTCTGATCTCAAGAACTTCATTCTCACTCTGCAGTTCGCCAAAATAAAAGCTCACAGCTGTCTTCATCGTCATTGCTGGGTCCAGCCTCAATCAGCAAAGGTGCCTCCACATATGCTTGCAACAAGTCAAGCACCCGGCGTCTTTTCAGTTGGTACACATCACGCACGTCGTCACTTTTGTCTTCCTCAACATGATTGGGGCCCTTCCATTCCGCCCAAGCTGACTGAACTTTGCACTTCACATGGCAATGAACTCTGGCTCCCAGTTCTGTTCTGTCCAGTACATGTACTTTAATCGCAGATCCAATGCTGTTGCCGTCGCATACACAGGGCTTTGGTCTGTTTTGGCATAAAATTGCTGCAGCTTTTTCTGTGCTCTTCTTGCTGCTTCAGAGAGTTCAGGCGGATTTCTTTTATCGTGGAAATCCTCGATCTGATCAAGCAATACATTGTATGCAAAGACTACGATGTTGATCAAAGGCAAAACCATCAGAAAGTCATGTAAATTCAAAATTCAAGCTATATTTCATACCTTGATGAAGAAACCGCCTTTGTCAACCCCAAAAACATCAAAAAAAGGACAATAACTCATTGCAAATAGGTCACATCCTCATCTGAGAGTACAAATTCGGAAAGTTCAGAAAAATAACGGCATGTCTTATTGTATGCCTCTCATACTTCCAGCGCTCGCTCCACTATCACCATGGTGGCATTCCACTGAGTCTTCACATTAAGGTTTAATTGCTTGACCTCATGGTACAAACTCTTGCATGAATCAATATAGTACTTTTGGTACTTTGAGGTCAATCATTTACAAGTAAAATTAGTTCTCTGATAAAAGCCAATTTTCATTTTTTGTATTGCTCCACATACCTAATCATCTTGATCCCAGTTCACAATTTTGACACCACATTGTTGGATTGGCCATGCTCTTCCTCATTGTCAGCCAATGGTTCTGCAGGCAATCCATCTTTCAAGGTACTTTGGACGGCAAGATTCAAAATATGGCCCAAGCAAGATAAGTGATGGTGATCCTTGTTAAAAAAATATCTGCCATCCTGCATCGATCGTTCCTCCAGCACCTTTGCCATCTTGGCAATGTTCGAGCCATTGTCGCTGGTTATAGTGAACAAGAGATGCACCACCCCAAAATCTTCAAGAACGCGCAAGAAGATATCAGCCAGATCTTCACCAGTATGACGATCTTCGGGGTGTTCAAACCCAATCAGAAGCTCTCATTGCTGCCAGTTGTCGTCAATAAAATGGGCTGTAATTGCAAAGAAATCTTGCCCCCATTCTGATATTCAAAGATCGAGAGTAAATGAGAGACTTACTTGCTGTTGCAAGAGCTCCATTACCTCGATCTTCTTCTCTTCGTAAAGCACCGCAATGTCTCTCTTAGTGGTGTCGGTGCTGACTGGCTCAGTAATTATACTGTTGCGCACTGAAGAAGCAGTGGCAACCAGTTGACGGAACTCAGGCAATTCAACAAGCATAAACGGAGACTAGCTCTTCACCAAAAAGTGCGAAACAAGACTGCACCAGGTATCTCTCATTATTTCAGTTGCAGGTTGGCCTAAAGATATAACAGGAACGTTTCAGGTAAGCATACTAAATTGTCAAATGAAAAACACTCGAGAGAAACTTACTTTGAGCAACAAAATTGTCCAAAGGTCCACTGACAGCTGCCTTGGAGTGTCTGTCAGCATTACTTTCCATGATGCCGTGCTGGTTTTTTAAATGTTGGCGGATGTTGCTAGTTGAATAGTCTCTATTGATGTAAACTTTTCGGCAGCCCCTCACCTTATAAAAAAAAGGGTGAGTGACAGTTGTTGTCTGTAAGATCAAGTCAATTTACCTAGCAGACAATGTGCGGAATGCCTTCATGGTTTTCATGGCGAGCAAGACTATTGGTGAAGATCCAACTATGCTTGGTTCGTTGACTCTCCAAAACATCAACAGTAGTAAACTCTTCTTGAGAGCTGGTGAGCATGGAGACATTGGTTTTAAAAGAACTGGAAAAGCTGGACATGGTGATTGAATAGACAAGTGGTGAGATAGTTATTATATGTAAAAAATACAGTAATACCTTCCTTTCACCATTGTATTTTCGTCCATATACAGTGGGTGTCAAAAGGGTTCGCATCATTGTAGAAAATTCAGTTTTTTGCCTGTAACTTTTGAACTACGAATGCTAGTCACAAACGGTCACAACCATTCAATAGACATTGTTTACTTCTATTAGTAAGCCAAATTTGAAGTTCATAGCTTTGTTATTGGATGAGTAAACTCAGATCAAAGTTAATTAGTACATGCAAATCCTTTTGACAGTTACATTAAATGATCAGATTTTCTGAGTTTTCTTATGATAATCTAATCTAAAAAAGAAATATAAGTATCATTATAAGTCATTTAAGTCACAAAAAGATATAAAAAGAGATTAATTTTTGTCTTCTACCTTCATTATCTTTCTTTATTATCTCATTATGAAATCCATCTCTTCTGATCTCAAGAACTCCATTCTCACTCTGCTACAACAAGGTGTTTCGGTTAAGAAGACTGCTACTCAACTTGGTATAAGTCAGGGAACAGTTTCCAAGTATAGAAACAAGTATCTCCCTACTTTACCTAAGGTTGCTACTGGTAGAAAGCCATTAATCTCCAAGAAGACTAAATCTTTCATCAAAAGAAAGATGATTTCTGGTGAACTCAAGTCTGCTGTTGATGTGACTAAACATTTAAAAAGCTCTGGTGATGAAGTTTCTTACTCTACTGTGATCAGAACTTTGAAGATCATGGGTTTTGAAGCTAAAATCAAAATTAAAAAACCATTTTTATCAGCAAGACACAAGAAGGCTAGATTACAATGGGCCAAAGCTCATCAATATTGGACTATTGATGATTGGAAAAAGGTTGTCTGGTCTGATGAAACCAAGGTCAATGTCTGGGGGTCTGATGATAACAAGTACTGCTGGAAGAGGAAGACTGATGCTATGCAAGAGCACTATTTAGATCTTACTGTTAAACATAGCAATGGATCTGTTATGATGTGGGGTTGCATGACTTACTTTGATATTGGCTATGCTTGTCAAATCCTGGATGGTACTATGAAGAAAGAAGACTATATTCACATTTTGGATACTCATTTGAGGCAATCTTTGGATTACTATAGTATCTCCTTTGGTGGTGAAGATATGATATTTCAGCAAGATAATGACCCAAAACATACTACCAAATTAACTAAAAAATGGATGGAAGACCATAACTTGCAAGTGTTACCATGGCCAGCTCAGTCTCCAGACTTGAATCCCATTGAACATCTATGGCATCATCTGAAACTCAAGCTTAGTATATACAGTATGAAACTAAGGCTAAAGGAGTGACTGAGTTATGGGAAAGAATAGATACTGAATGGAATCAATTTACAACTGAAACTTGTAAGAAGTATATAGAAAGTATGCCAGATAGAGTTCAAGCAGTTTTGAAGGCTAAAGGAGGACATACAAAGTATTAAATAAAAAATATTCACATCTGTCAAAAGGGTTCGCATGTACTGTACTAATTAACTTTGATCTGAGTTTACTCATCCAATAACAAAGCTATGAACTTCAAATTTGGCTTACTAATAGAAGTAAACAATGTCTATTGAATGGTTGTGACCGTTTGTGACTAGCATTCGTAGTTCAAAAGTTACAGGCAAAAAACTGAATTTTCTACAATGATGTGAACCCTTTTGACACCCACTGTATACTGTATATATCTTTTTTGTCTTTGCAAATGACAAAAAGCAGTTACAGAAATTGGATTAGTGAGAACTTTACTGCACTACTGAATTTTGGAAAACAAGTTCGGCCTTTCCTTTCTTGGTTCTAGCCATATTATTTTAGCCTCTTCATTTCCTACCGACCTGACGATGACAGCCATTTCTTGCACTCTTTGCATTCTAATGCTTAGCTTCTTTTTTTTGATTAACTACTACTTGCGTCATCACTCTATCTTAGTGCCTTACCACTAAAAAAATACAGACCAGAGATGACGATCACTTTTTATGCTAACTATTGAACATCTTCCTTTTTTTTCGATTAGCTTACTTGTAATATTTCACTCCGTCTTCATGCTTACCAGTAAAGAAAAATATGGGCAGAGATGATGACTACTTCTTGCGCTAATTCGTTATTGAAGCTTTCTTTTTTTCAATTAACCACTTGCGTCATTCACTCCATCTTCAATGCTTACTATTAATTTTTTCCCAAGTACAGTATGATTCCTGGTGTGCCTAGATTTACGTTGTAGTTCCACTTCCTAAGATATGCTGTTTACCCTAAGTCAGTATACTCTTCTTTATAGTTTTGCTGGCCCAAGAACTTACAGCGAACTACAACTATTTCGGTATCGGTGCTATCGCATCTCACTATAAAAAAAATGTTTTCGGTCTGTTTCAGTACCGGTGCTACCTCATTTCGCTATAAAAAAATAATTTCGGTCAGTTGCCGTATCGCTGGCATCTCATCTCGCTAGAATGCTTTCACCCATTTCACTACTGCTAATAACTTACTTGTGAATACACTCTACCTTCGAGCTTGCCATTCAAAAAAAAAAATACAGACCAGTGATGACGGTCACTTCTTGCACTAGTTTACTATTCCTTTTTTTGTCATAACTTACTTGTGACAATTCCCTCCATATTCCTGCTTACCACTAAAAGAAGTACAGCGATGATGACCATTTCTTCCGCTAGTTCACTATTTAATGCGTTCGCTTCTTTTTATTTTTATTAACTTACAGTACTTGCGACATTCACTCTATCTCCATACTTATCAAATAAAAAAATTATGGACCAATGATGATGACCAGTTCTTCCGCTAGTTCACTATTTAACGCGTTCACTTCTTTTTATTTTCGTTAACTTACTTGCGACATTAATTCTATCTCCATGCTTACTAAATAAAAAAAAATACGGACCAATGATGACGACCATTTCTTTGTATCATTAAGCCATATAGTCCTTTTCGCAAACAACTGACTAACAACATTGGCTTGCACAGCCAATTTATTTACTTAATTGCAAGAAAGATATTCTCGAAGGGCATGCAGTTAATTATGATATAGAATAAAAGTAATAAAGAGTTGAAAGAGACGTAAATAAACTTCTTGCCTTCCCACCAATTTTTTTCAAGGTCTTTTTTCACTGTCACTGACCTGTATGAACCGAACCGAACTGAACTGTACTTCTTTATAGGTTGGGTCGGTTCACTTCTCTTATTGATCTATAATCAGGTCGGTTCACTTTTCTCTCGACCTAGGGTCAGATTGATTCAGGCCTTGACCCGACCTGACCCGTACAGTTACGGAACCCTAATCAGAACTTTGAAGATCATAGGTTTTGAAGCTAAAATCAAAATTAAAAAATTATTTTTATCAGTAAGACACAAGAAGTCTAGATTACAATGAGCCAAAGCTCATCAATATTAGACTATAAGGAATTATCACTATCATCATAATATTGTAAAATGTCAAAAGAATTAAATATTATATCTAAAAACATAAAATTTTAATATTTTTTAAAATAAAATATAAAAATTTAAAATAATATATTACTGTATTATTAAATTGTTAATTGTATCACGAATTAAAAAAGAAGTTAGTAGAGTCATCTGATGTGGGTAGCATAAACATAGTGTTGCTACTTATCTATGGGTGTGGTATTATAATATTGTGTGGTCGTCAATACAGTATGTATGATACGTTCTGAGGGTAGTGACTGTTTCTCATGGTATTGGTGCTGTATTATTTCAGATACAAGGTAAAAGGAAATAATACATTTTCTTCATGGCTCAAGCTCTCAGTAAATCCGAACACAACTATTCAACTATGAAGAGAGAGCTACTACTGTATATGCATCAGATGCAACATAGAGCTAATGAATTTCACAATTTTATATACTGTATAATTGGTAATGGATTCAAATTGTCAGAAGGTGGTTAATTGTTGGCGTGCAATTTCTTCTGAATTACGTGGCTTGAATTCGCATATCACTGCACCTCGAAAATCAGCCTATGTTCATAGTACTTCTTGGCTCAATTCGACATGTCGCCACCATGTCGCAGCATCTCCCTTGAGTAGAGTGGTTGTGTACATAAGCTGCTGGTCTTTGGTCATACCGCTCAGATCAGCGTATTTATTGACCGAATAGAGCCACCCTTCTATCACTGCAGCAGTACAAACACCAGTGAAAGGTTCGGGTTTCTCCGGCGTCATATCTCGAGGTAGCTGCCAAGAGCCCTATGCTTGTTGGATCTGTTCTTGTTGCTTCTTCTGTTGTTGCATAATATGCTGCAGCGATTCCATAATCATGACTATAGCATTGGTCTGGTTGGTCTGGTTGGTCTTGTCACTCATATCTAGTTCACTCGGGTCTTCTTGCGGTTCCTGGAGGGAAATGCGCTTTAACTTGTCGATTAAGTAATCCAAAACTTCTTGCGGTCTGTTACAGGGGAATGCGCCTTGACTGTATAATTTTATATACTGAAAATTTTAACCTTTTCAGCCACTACCAAATGTTATTTTTAGGGTTTGCTGAATCTATTCCGGATACTGGTTCCATGGACGATAGATGAAGAAATAAACTAGAATTGGAGGATAGATAATTGATAATCTTTATTCGTTTTGATCCAGGGGATATTTATATGTTTTTGAGTTAATCTATAATAATTTCATAGTACAGCTTGGCAGGATATTTTGGTTCTAAATGCTCAGCCTTTCGGCCGAGCTGTTCGATAAAGGAAACGTTTGCTTGAAGGTGATCAAAGCATCATTACCAAAAACGTAAGTATTGCCGTGAACGTTTTAGGAAATACCAAAAAAGGATATGACACAGGTGTCGTTTTCGGGGTTTGCTGAATCTATTCCGGATACTGGTTCCACGGACGATAGATGAAGAAATAAACTAGAATTGGAGGATAGATAATTGATGCTCTTTATTCGTTTTGATCGAGGGGATATTTATATATTTTTGGGTTAATCTATAATAATTTCGTAATAAGGCTTGGCAGGGTATTTTGGTTCTGAATGCTCAGCCTTTCGGCCGAGCTGTTCGATAAAGGAAATGTTTGCTTAAAGGTGATCAAAGCGTCATTACCAAAAACGTAAGTGTTGCCGTGAACATTTTAGGAAATACCAAAAAAGGATACGACATCATCCCCCCCTTAAACTATTGATCGTCCTCGAGCAATGTTGTCAGTAGTAGAAGTAATGGGTGAAGTAGCAGGAGTCGGAGCTTGATTCCATTGGACGCGGGCCTGAGTGGGATTGTACCATGGTTGTTGAAAGTCATCGGATTTGGCGGGTTTTAGGCGATCGGTGTGCACCCAAGAGCGATAGGTTGTTCCATCCAAGGCGCGGATTTTGTAGATGTCTTTGTCAAGGTTGCAATCGATAACGAGGTAGGGGCCCATCCAATTGAATTCCAAACTGTAAGGGTTCTCGTGTCGTAAGAGCACTGCTTCACCAAGATCATACTTGCGTGGATGCATGACGGCGTCCCATTTGGCTTTGTCAGCTTGACTGATGGCGATCATACGGGATTCCGCCTGGTTTCGTGCCCTGCGGAGCTCTCGAAGGAATGAAAGACTATCATCGGCTATCATCTGCAGGTCCTCGGCTAGTCGTCCATGAACAAATGGGGCGATGGCATCGCCAGGTAGTCGAGGTTCGCGACCGTAGGTAAGATAGAATGGGCTGAACTGAGTGGTACGATGCTTTCGAATTCGGCATGAGAAAAGTACTGTCGGTAAATATTCGTCCCAAGTGGTGATTGCGCCATTGACGTATTTGCGAAGCATTTGTTTGATGACGCCGTTAAGTCGTTCGCATTTACCGTTTGTTCGAGGGTAGAAGGCAGACGTAAACTTGTGATGAGACTTGATCTTCTTGATGTATTCATACAGGACATTAGACATAAAATTGGCACCACGGTCAGTCAATATTTCATCGGGGCACCCAAAACGCATGACGATTTCTTCATAGATGAATTGAGCGATGGCTTGACCGGTAGCATCAGGGACTGCGTGAGCGATGGGCCAGTTTGTCGAATAGTCAACTGCGACTAGAATCCATCGGTTGCCTTGAGCAGTTCGGGGAAGTTCACCAATGAAATCAAGGTGCCAACGGGAAAAAGCTGGCGGCACATCCAGGGGTTGCATGGGGCCATAATGTTTGTTTCGATCTGCAGGTGCAGCGAGCTGGCACTGAGGGCATTTGGACAACCATTCGTGAATATCGTCTTTCATCTTGGGCCACCACCAACGTTTCTTCAAAATATCGTATACCGTGAGATTTCCAGCGTGTCCAAAACCCTTGTGAACATTTTCAACCAAATCGGCGCGGCGGCTAAACATGACATATCATACGAGCTTGGTCTTACCATCCACCTTGACCTTTCGAAATACATTGTCTCCTTGAGCTTCAAAGTAGTCTTTGTGCTTCGTGAGATGTTCGCGGATATCTTCTGGCCAGGTGGATTCGGGTCTGTTGTAGTAGCGAGGCCAATCATATGGTAATTCTGTAGAGGGCATGCTGTATAAGAACTCCGGTTCAAGTGTTTCCTCAGCGGCAACGGTTTCGGGGCCATCTCATCGTGATAAAAGGTCTGGTACACAGTTCTCGCGACCTGGCTTATATTGGATATCGGGATCATACAGTTCTAGTTCGGCCATCCAGCGTATGAGACGAGGAGTGGGTTTCAGTTGTGTTCGGAAATATCGCAATGGTAAGTGATCGGTATAAACAGTATATTCACGGCCATCAATGAGGCAGCACCATGTTCGAAGCGCGTGTAGAATACCCAGGAGTTCTCGCTCTTGTGCAGGATATGCTCGTTCCGTAGAAGACAGCTTCTTCGATTCGTACACTAACAGGTGCCATATGTTGTCGTCGCTCTCTTGTAAAAGTACGGCACCTACACCGAAGTCGGATGCATCTGTTTCAATACGGAAAGGCTTGTCCATATCTGGACTATGGAGTACAGGGGCAGCAGTCATTTTCTCCTTGATCAGTTTGAAACTGTCATCACATTCGTCGGTCCAGGTGATTGGGCGGTGTTTTGCCCCGGTACCACGAGTCAGATCCGTCAAAGGAGCAGCTATAGCCGCGAATCCAGGTATAAATCGTCGGTAGTGTTGGGCAAGCCCAATGAACTGACGGGCCTCTTGAACGTTGCTTGGTATCGGCCAATCTTTGATCGCTTTCACTTTTTGGGGAGCTGGAAGGATGCCGGCGCCGGATACGTTGAATCCCACAAAAGTCAATTCATGTTTGTTAAACTCGCATTTCTTGAGGTTGGCAATAAGCTTCGCTTCTCGTAGTCGTTCCAAAACATGTTTGACGTGGTGTTTATGTTCTTCTTCGGTCTTGCTGTAGATCAAAATGTCGTCGAGATATACCAGCACGAACTTGTCAAGGCAGTCGCCAAGGACTGTGTTCATGAGCCATTGGAAGGTAGGTGGCGCGTTTGTGAGACCGAATGGTAGTACCAAGAACTCATATTGACCGTATCGGGTGTTGACTGCAGTTTTCGGGACATCATCAGGTTGGATGCGGACTTGGTGATAACCACTTTTCAGGTCGAGACTTGAGAAATACGCTGCGCCACGGAGTTGTTCAAGGCATTCGTCAATACGCGGCAGAGGATGCTTGTTACGGACTGTCACTTTGTTGAGCGCTTGATAGTCGATACACATTCGCATCGAACCGTCTTTCTTCTTGACAAAAAGCACTGGGGCACCCCAAGGCGAGGAACTAGGTTGGATTAATCCGAGGGCGAGCAGTTCTCCGATTTGCTTCTTCAGTTCTTGTAACTCAAGCGGGCTCATCTTGTAAGGCGGTCGGTTTACAGGTGCGGCGTCTTCAGTAGCTATAACATGCTGTACTCCTCGGTTCTGGGGGTAGGCCAGGTAGATCATCGCGGAAAATATCTTCGAACTGAAGGATAAGGTCCTGCCAGTCCTTGTCAAGGTCGAACGAACGGATCTTGTCCTTCGTACCGATATGTACTAAATAGCATTCCGCCTCCCGTCGTTTTAGGAGCTTGTCGACTTGCTTGGTGGACACCAAATAGTGTAGCTGAGGGGTCATGCTTTTGTCTTGTACGGGTTCAATACAATAGGTTTGAGAGCCTTGAGATACAGTGACTCAAAGAATTGATCCAATGATCGCCGATTTTTTACTTTATTGCAATTATCTCTACAACCACCATATATATCGCCATCGTTAAAAAAATATGTTGTAGCTCTAATTCATAGCTCTGTAACAAAAAAAAGATGAAGTCTCTAGCATAAGTAGATGATGAGTAATTATATTTTCCGCACAAGTACTCATTGGATCAATTTATTGGGTGGTCAGTTTTCATTAAAAACCGCCACAGTAAGTAAACAGCAAGCTGTGAAAATTATTTCTTCCCACTCCTTCCACCGATTTATTTGAATTCAAGGTGAAATCTGCAACCAGATCTCTCAATTGGCACATCTGATTCACAATTGACCTAATTAGCAACATTCTGTGTAGATGCAACCCATTTCCCAAGATCAGATCAACAACATTGAGCAACAACTTCGTCAAAACATTCCTCACCGCACTATTGCCTCACGTTTTAACGTCAGTGTCAGTACTGTTGGCCGCATTCGTCAGCAATTAGCCATTCCTGCTGGTAATTCCTCCGGACGATCATCAGTAATCACCACCAACTTGGGTCGCCTCATTCTCCGGAAATTCAACACTGGTGAATATAAGGATGCTACAGACGCCAGCAGAAAACTTTCTGCTACAGTGTCTATCCACCCCCAGACGATCCGAAACTTTCTGAAAAAGAATAAGTTCAAGTCAATGATCAAGCCTAATGCATTACCATTAACTGCTGCTAGAAAAAAGGCTCGCCTGGCATTTGCTAAAAGGTATCGTTCCTGGACAGTTGAAGACTGGCAAAGGGTTGTGTTCTCTGATGAGACAAAAATCAACCGTTTGGGCTCTGATGGTAAGCAATGAACATGGAGAGAAGAGGGAAAGCCGCTTGGAGATCATAATGTCAATCATGTTGTCAAGCATGGTGGTGGCAGTCTTGTTCTCTGGAGTTGTATCACTGCAAACAGTCCTGGTCTTATAACCAAAATTGAAGGAGGATTGGATTCAGAATTATATTGCTATATTTTGGAGGATGACATGCTTGGTAGTCTGAGAAGTTATGGTATGGATCTTCATGATATCATTTTTCAACAGGACAATGATCCTAAGCATACATCCAAAAGAGCAAAAGAATGGTTTGAAGCAAAGGATGTTGAAGTACTTCAATGGCCTCCCTACTCTCCTGATCTCAATCCAATTGAGAATATGTGGTATTATCTGAAATGTCAGCTTGCTGACTATGATGAAGCACCTAAGTCTATAAAAGAGCTGTGGGATCGTGTTGCTTATGTTTGGTACATAAAGTTACCAAAGAAGCATGCCAAAAGGTTATTGCTACTATGTCTGACCGCCTGGAAGCAGTTATTAGAACCAAAGGTGGTGCTATCAACTATTAATTTAATAAGTAAGTGTCACCCAATAAATTGATCCAATGAGTGGTCGCATGCAAATACTGGTTACTCACCATCTACTTATGCTAGAGACTTCATCTTTTTTTTGTTACAGAGCTATGAATAAGGGCTACAACATATTTTTTTAACGATGGCGATATATATGATGATTGTAGAGATATTTGCAATAAAGTAAAAAATCGGCGATCATTGGATCAATTCTTTGAGTCACTGTATATACCATCTGTCAGTGTTGAAGTCGGGCGAGGGAATGACGCGTTTGAGCCAGGTGCGTCCCAGGATTAAATCAAACTTGGTATCGAAGACGTTAGCTTCAACCTTGTCACGAAAGCCACCAATGTCAAGGATCAACTCGGCTCGTTCGGTGATGTCCTTCACATCTCCCCCTGCTGTTTCCACATGTCTAGGAGTGATAGGGCATCGTCGATAAGCGTGATTAGCCACTCTTGAACTGATATAGTTTTCGCTTGCGCCAGTGTCGATCATCGCCAGGAATTCTTGAGAACCGACAGTCACTTTATACAACGGAAGTTCAGTTTCAACTGCGGTATATATGTCGACCAGGTATGCATCATCTTCATGTATAATCCATTCTGCCGCATCAAAATAGAGTGAATCATCTTCATCTTTATTGGCATCAGAATTACTATATCCTGGACTAACGCTTGCCTCTTGGGAGGATTTCTCTTCTACGGAACACAACTGACCTCCCTTCACAGTTGTGTTGGATAAAAATCCTGCTTCTTCGTCTTTTCGTGTTCTTCATCCATTTTTCGAATGGCTTCCAATCGATCGCGGCAATAACGTTGGTAGTGTCCTGAGCGACCACACCAATGGCACGCACCTTTCCTTCGTACTTGAGGTGGCGATCTTTGTTGTGGGCGAGAACTCTTCTTCCAAGTGCGTGTGATGGCATCAAGGTCCATAGGTGTCACATTGCTGTTCTCCCAGTGAGATCGATTGGGTTGGGATAGCCAGTTGGGGTTCACCACGGGTTCGTTGGGGCGGTAACCATTTGCAATAGCGTGGACTGTTTCGAGGTGTTCGGCGATTCGGTAGGCATCGGCCAAGGTGGTTGGCTCCTTGTACAAGACTTGTAGGCGGGCATCGGGGTGTAAACCTTAGATGAAAGTGAATCAGGCATCGCTGTCGTTCATGTTCGGTAATTCCAACATCACGGTGCGGAAAGCGCGAATATAATCGGTAATGGATCCAAATTGTCGGAGGGTGGTTAATTGTTGGCGTGCAATTTCTTCTGAATTACGCGGCTTGAACTCGCGTATCACTGCACCTCGAAAATCAGCCCATGTTCGTGGTACTTCTTGGCTCAATTCGACATGTCGCCACCATGTCGCAGCATCTCCCTTGAGTAGAGTGGTTGCGTACGTAAGCTGCTGGTCTTCGGTCATGCCGCTCAGGTCAGCGTATTTATTGACCGAATAGAGCCATCCTTCTACCACCGCAGCGGTACGAACACCAGTGAAAGGTTCGGGTTTCTCCAGCGTCACACCTCGAGGTAGCTGCCAAGAGCCCTGTGCTTGTTGGATCTGTTCTTGTTGCTTCTTCTGTTGTTGTATAATGTGCTGCAGCGATTCCATAATCGTGACCATAGCATTGGTCTGGTTGGTCTGGTTGGTCTTGTCGCTCATATCTAGTTCACTCGGGTCTTCTTGCGGTTCCTGGAGGGAAATGCGCTTTAACTTTTTGATTAAGTAATCCAAAACTTCTTGCGGTCCGTTACGGGGGAATGCGCCTTGACTGTATAACTTTATGTGCTGAAAATTTTAACCTTTTCAGCCGCTACCAAATGTCGTTTTCGGGGTTTGCTGAATCTATTCCGGATACTGGTTCCACGGACGATAGATGGAGAAATAAACTAGAATTGGAGGATAGATAATTGATGCTCTTTATTCGTTTTGATCAAGGGGATATTTATATGTTTTTGGGTTAATCTATAATAATTTCGTAATAAGGCTTGGCAGGGTATTTTGGTTCTGAATGCTCAGCCTTTCAGCCGAGCTGTTCGATAAAGAAAACATTTGCTTGAAGGTGATCATGTCAGTTACGCCGGTTCTTCTTTTGCGCCGATTAGATTTGCTATACCAAAGTTTAGCAAATACGGAAGACAGTGCATTGGCTCGTGCGCAGATCGATGTCTGGAGGAACCTTCGAGAAGGTATGAAGGACCAATGGATGAACGAGGCATACCAAAGGTATTGCCTGGAAAACGGAAGAAATATAGACCGAATCCGTTTAGCATTAAAGTGGTCCGCAATACTTCTTGATTGGTTATGTTTCGGAATAATAGAAAACCGTGCAGGAAGTTGACGAGAACCTTCCTGAAGATTGTAGACATAAAAATGATCTTGATAGAAAATATAAATATGACCATGTTATGGTAGAAATAAAGAATGAACAAAAACTACAGATTTAAACTGAACTCTAAAGGAGTACTCAAATCTGACAATCAAAGCGTCATTACCAAAAACGTAAGTGTTGCCGTTGTCGTGACCTGTTTCCATTCTGACCAATCAGAACTCCCCGCGGACTCCCTCGCAAGCGAAGAGTCAACACCAATAACATATAGACTCTGAAAAGGGCTAATACCCTTTTGTATAATAGATTAATAATCAGTAAACTAGAGAAAAGATATAAAAGACAGAACAAACAGAATAATAAAAAGTCAGTCATTTTTAGACCTATATTTCTTGGCAAACCACTTTGGTGATCTTGACTGTATATCAGATCCGAGTGAAGTACGACAATTGGTAGCGGCTGTTCCATGAACACTGATCCTCCGAACCTTGAGAAAATATCCCTTACATCCGAAGAAGACAAGAATCTGTACGAAATCGAAGAACATGTACAAGAAATTTTAAGAAAAGAATTAGTTGAAGAATACCAGAAGTACCGCCGGATTAAAAGTATCCCTTCTGAAGAACGTTTAAAGTCTACCCCAGCCCGAACGAAACACTGGAAGAAACTCGCTACGCAGCTTGCACAAAAATTTGAGGAGAAATACTACCCGAAAATGGCACCCAATCAATCCAAGCATGCAGAAAACTCGCCTGCTGCAACCGAGCCTGTCACGTCGGCCGTGCCACCTGGCATCAATATTCCTCCACCTGATACTTATAATGGCGAACGTGTTGCTACCGTTATTGACAATTGGCTCCTTGCGGTATCTCGGTATTTACAATTTTATTCAGTGCCCACTGATCGATGGATCGTTGTCGCCGTCTCTCGCCTTCGTGGTCGTGCCCTGACTTGGTGGAACCATTTGGAGGAGCAAGGAATAGCACCCGAGACATGGCAACAATTCCGGACCCAATTGTCATCCAAATTTGCCCCAGCATACACCCATCGCGCGGCTCGTGTCCGACTCCGTGAACTGAGACAAACCAGTACCACTACGGAATATGTTGACGCTTTCGAAGACATTCGAATGGACCTCCCCAACATGACCGATGATGAAGCGATCGATCGTTTTATCACAGGCTTAGTGGCTGATGCTGCTTCCCATCTAACACGAGCCAATCCTTTGGACATTGATGATGCTATACAGATAGCTCTGGCTTTCGAAAGCGGTAACCGCCTAGGTGCTCGTGTTCAAGCATCCTCCATGCCGGAATATCTCCGCCATGATGGTGTCGCCCCTATGGATCTTAGTACAATCGTCGCCGCCACTGTAGCACAGCTGAACTCTACAAATTACCGGAATCAATCTCGACCTAGACCGGCTAACTCCCGCTCTGGCCAATGCTACTGGTGTGGCAAACCGGGTCATTACCAGCGCCACTGTCGCGAGCGGGCTCGCGCTCATAAAGAATTGGATGAGCAACACCGTCATAACGTTACGTCCCGCCTTAATAATCTAGAACCTAGTCAGGATGTGGAAGAAATAAAATCCTCTGATGTTGACCAATACTCGCCTGTGATTCCATCAAAGCCAGTGATATCTCCTGACTCGACCTTCTTTCAATCGTTACATACTGTCTCTCCTCGCTGTCTACCTCTCTATAAATTCACAATTCGCGGGCATTCTTTCCATGCGTTAATTGACAGTGGTGCAAGCACCAACTACATCAGTCCTCGCGTTGCGAGTCTCGCCGAGTCCCTTACGGAACCCATCCACGGACAGCTTGTCGAGACAGCGAACGGCCAGCGTTCCTCTATTCAAGGTTCTGCCACCGTCTCCGGTCTTCTCGATAATTTTCCCACGTCCTTTTCCGCCCTGGTGTTTGACTGCAAGTTCGATGTTATTTTAGGTGATGAATGGTTAGTCAATGTCAAACCTCGCCCCGATTGGACACTCTATACCTGGTACATCACCGACCATTGGCGTTCATATGTAATCCATCCTATTGATACTGCTTCCACTAACGATGCCAACTTCCTTCTCTCTGCCAAACAAGTATCTAAACTTCTCGAGCACGATGAAGCCGACTGTTTTTTGGTTCACCTCTGTAATGCCGCTGAGGAGGAGAAGATTGATCAGGACTGGGTGAAGGATCTCAAAATTGAATACTCTCAAGTCTTCCGTGACGACATCAGTGGTCTTCCCCCACATCGCGATGTCCAACATGCCATCGAGACGCCAGACGCCGATCCCATCAACCGAACACCCTACAAAATGAGCCCATTGGAACTGGATGAACTCCAGCGTCAGCTCAAGGGTCTGCTAGATAAAGGCCACATTCAACCGAGCTCGTCCCCCTGGGGCGCCCCTGTCCTTTTTGTCAAAAAGAAAAATGGTGAAATGCGCATGTGCATTGACTACCGGGCCCTTAACAAGGTTACCATTCGCAACAGCTATCCTCTCCCCCGGATTGATGAGTGCCTCGATCGTCTTCGGGACGCGCGTTATTTCACATCGCTGGATTTGAAATCCGGATATCATCAAGTCAAGATTCGAGAAGAAGACGTCCCCAAAACAGCATTCAACACCCGTTACGGCCAGTATGAGTTCCTGGTACTGCCTTTCGGCCTGACCAACGCGCCACCGACCTTCCAAAAGCTTATGAATTCCGTACTCAAGGATTATCTTGATAAATTCGCTATGGTGTACCTTGATGATATACTCATTTTTAGTTCATCTTTAGAAGACCATCAAGAGCACGTCCGTGCGGTCCTCGGCAAACTTCACGAGGCACAACTCGTCGTCAACCCTACAAAATGTCATTTCGCCCAAGAGGAATTATCCTTTCTAGGTTTTGACATCTCCGCCAAAGGCATTCTCCCATCCCAACAGAAGGTGCAAGCTGTACGTGATTGGCCCGTTCCAACGAACGTCCAGGAAGTACGACAATTTATTGGTCTAGCCCAACACTACCGGCGCTTCATTCCAGGTTTCGCCGGTATCGCAGCCCCTATCACCGACTTAACCCGAGGAGTTGGACCAAAACAGCGCGCAATCCAATGGTCCCAAGAATGTCAGCACAGTTTTGACCTATTAAAAAGCAAACTCATCGAGGCACCGGTACTTCGATCCCCAGACATGTCGAAGCCATTCCGAATCGAAACCGATGCCTCGGACTATGGTCTCGGTGCCGTTTTGCTACAACAGGACGAGTATGGTACATGGTGCCCTCTGGCTTACGAGTCCAAGAAGCTCTCCAAAGCAGAACGCTCCTATCCAGCCCAGGAACGCGAATTGCTAGGTGTCCTCCATGCCCTTCGAACGTGGCGTTGTTTCATTGACAGTCGTGACCATAACTATGTAGTTTATGTGGATCACTTATCACTAAAATCTTTAAGATCCCAGAAAAATCCTACGGGTCGTCTCGTCCGATATCTTAACGAACTGGAATCCTATGACCCCGACATCCAATATCGACCTGGCACCGAAAACACTATCCCTGACCTCCTCTCTCGTGTCAGTGGTCCATCGTCGGATCCCGCACCAACCGACCTCGAACCAAAGTACCTATATGCCATACAGGCCGAAGAAAGCCACATTGATCCCCGCAACGACTGGCCACGCTTTTATGTCAAACAACCGGATCAATGGCCCCAAAATATCAAAGATAAACTCGAGCAACACAAGAAGCATTTCATTGTTCGTGATCGAATGGTGTATTACAAGCCGAAGTTAAATGAAGCCAAAGAATTACGCTACGTCGTCTTTGCCCGCCGTGCCGATTTGGTGGAAGATTACCACAAGGGATTTGGCCATACCGGCACCGCAACCATGTGCGCTCTCATGAAGACACGCTGGTGGTGGCCCGGTATGCAGGAAGACATCCAGACATGGATCAAGACATGTCCCCAGTGTCAACTCACAGCCAACGACGACCGTCACACTCACAAGGCCCCGATGCATAACCTTGACATTCCCGCTGCATTCTCCCGTTGGCATCTCGATTTTATCGGCGAACTACCCACCACAGCAAATGGAAATCGTTGGATTCTGGTCGCCGTCGATTACACCACCAATTGGCCAATCGCACACGCTGTTCCTGAAGCCACGGGCGACGCTATTGTCAAGTTCATATACGAAGAAATAGTCCTTCGATTTGGATGTCCCGATGAAATTCTCACGGACCGCGGCACCAACTTCATGTCAAACATTGTTGCCAAATATGTGGGCATGCTATGCACGAATCACACCTTAACTTCAGCTTTTCACCCACGCACGAACGGCAAATGCGAACGCCTAAACCAGACCTTGAAGAAAATGTTGAAAAAGTATATCAACGGCAATGTTTCCATCTGGGATGATCATCTGAATACCGCTATTTGGGCCTGCCGCATTCGAAAACATCGCACCACCGGTTACAGCCCCTTTTACCTTACGTACGGCCGACATCCCAAAATTCCTGGTGACCCCGCCTGCCCTTGGATCAAAATTGGAACCGAAGAACAACCTCCAGAAGATATTGCTAAGGGAGCCGTCGATTATTTAAGCAAGCTACGCAAAGCACGCGAGGACAATTATTATTATAACACACAGTTTTTATATTTTAAACTCAGATAAATTAATTTAAAATTGAAATTGAAAAATAAAAGGTTTAATAATTTATTATTAATTATAATTTTTTAAATATTTAAATTAATTAAAAATTGAATTAACTTATAAATAAAAAATAAAATATTATATTATTTATGATATTATTATGTATAAGCTAAATTATGAATATGTAAAAAAGAAAAGACGAAAAATTAAAAATTAAAAAAAATAACAGGAGCTATTATCTATATTTAATTAAGATTTAAATTAATTATAATAGATGCTCCACTACGACTTTTTTTAAATAATATAAATTATATATATAATTATTATAGTTAATTAATATATAATAAAATAAATTATAATAGTTAATCTTTTTTAATTCTAAATATAAATATAAAATCTAGAAAAATAGAGATAAATAGAAATAACTCTTTTTATATCTAATTTTTTAAACATATTAGCTATTATATAAATAAATAAAGAGTATTAAAGATTAAAATTATTATTGAATTGTATTTTTAAAATGCTTTATAATTATTAAATTTTAAAATTTTAAAATATAATAAAAATTCCATAATAATGTAAAATATTGTAGATGAGTTTAAAAATAGATTACCATATATAGTATCTGTGTTCTATAGTAATATTTGTCCGCACGCGACACTGCGGAATGGCGAATGCAACGCAACGCTGAAGCTGACAAACGCCGCTGGGACGAAGTAATGCGCACTGACACCCAAACCTTCGACCTTGGCGACTTAGTCTTGTTGCGACACGAAAGCCGAAAAGGACTGGAGCCGTCCTGGATGGGTCCATACACGGTCATCGACCGCAATCTCGACACGGACATTTATCAGCTCCACGAAGTCAACGGCAAGCCCTATGCTTCCTGGGTACACACGGAACGCCTTCGCCCTGCATATACGACCGACATTACCCCACGTGAAGCCTGGTATATTCCGCGTATTGCTCGTGCCCAACCTTCACCTCATTCTTAGCACTTCCTCGCCCTCTCGATATCTTTTCAATTTCTTTTTTTTCTCTTTCGTCTTGCCCGATTTCGTTGCTCGTGGACGATCAACAGTCTGAGGAGGGAGTATTGTCGTGACCTGTTTCCATTCTGACCAATCAGAACTCCCCGCGGACTCCCTCGCAAGCGAAGAGTCAACACCAATAACATATAGACTCTGAAAAGGGCTAATACCCTTTTGTATAATAGATTAATAATCAGTAAACTAGAGAAAAGATATAAAAGACAGAACAAACAGAATAATAAAAAGTCAGTCATTTTTAGACCTATATTTCTTGGCAAACCACTTTGGTGATCTTGACTGTATATCAGATCCGAGTGAAGTACGACACCGTGAACGTTTTAGGAAATACCAAAAAAGGATACGACACAGGTCTGACAATAATAAAAATAAAAATTTGCGGCCTATGTGGATTGAACACATGACCTTTAGATCTTCAGTCTAACGCTCTCCCAACTGAGCTAAGGCCGCACTCTTTTTTCGCTCTTCATCACTTTTTTCGACTTTCAGACGAAAAAGTGTCCTCCCACTACAGTTAAAGGGCGAAACCTGACGCCCCTGACGTCAGGTACTTTGAATAACCTGACGCGGAAGGTTTTTTTAACTTGCCATTTTGGGATTCAGTGTTATGCAGACTTCCCTTTTCAGAATAAACATTCTTATTTTGGACGAATTCTCGTTTTGGATGGGAAAAAAAAAAAAACACTAAGCCGCAACCGTCGTTAAGAGAGACAATTAGGCACTTCGTGTAGCTCTTTCTGGATTCTTTAATCAACTTTTGTAACTACTGCAATGTCTTATCAACGCGAATTTAATGCTCATGCTGCTAGTGCTTCCCGCGATACTAGCGTTACTAACCATACTAACCGTACTAACGATACTACACTTTTTGTTTCTAGCCGTTATATAGATTGCCACTGCAATAAATGTACTTCTCGACGCCCATCTGGCGAAGTTGTTCATAAACAACAAACCAGCCGGCAAATTCGCCGACATATAGAGCTTTATGGTCGTTCTCACCATCTTCTTTCGCCGGCGTCTGACGGGGACGATGGTACCTTGACTTGTGTATTTTATTTGATATACTTTCTCACGTCTTCTTTTTGTTTTCATAGACGACGACGTTGACATGAATGAGCCGGACAATGCCAATAATACACCGCTTTCTTTTCCTGATGCCGGTAATATATCATTCCGGCATTCATATAATCGGTAACTATGAAGTGAACGGTCAATGAATTTTCAACCTTTATTTAATCTGACTTCTTATTTTTTATATGCAGCAATTCATTGTTATTTGACGATTATTTTGCAACGGTAGATGACGAACTTCTTCATGCGACCAGCATCGTTCCTGGAATTGTGACAGAGGATTCGGCTGATGCTGTTTTCGGAGAAGTGTTGATTGATGACTCTGGTGCCGAACTTGACATGGAGGGCGTTATTGAGGAAGAAGACCACGACTTATTGAATGGCCTATCCGAAGATGACGACTATCTGCGCGAAGAGCAGGTAGAGGAAGAATACGAAGAAGCGCTGCCGCCAAGCTCGGCCAACTGGTTTACCTGGGTCGTCATGACTTGGGTTTACAATTTTTGCGTAAAATATCTGTCAAAGGAACGATCGAAACAGCTGATGATAGGTCTCAATTTTATTTTTCTGGTGTGCGGGATGGAATTTCGATTCCCTGCTGAGTTGTCGACCCTCGCGAAAATGGTCGGTACACCTGATAGTGTCAAGTCTATCATTCATTTTGTGGTCTGCCCCATTTGTCATAAGACAGAAAAAATTGACGATCTGCGGTTGGAACGGTACAATGATCCTGTGGAACAAGTTCGATGCAAGCACGTAGAAATCCCGCGACATTCAATGGCTCCATCCTCATCACCTTGCGGTCACCGATTATTCAAACGTTCCGCTGGAAACCGTCCTGTGCCCATCAAGGAATATAGCTATCTTCCTCTTATTCCGACCCTGCAAATGATGTTCCGCCGCGGAAACTTTGTTAACAAGATCAATTTATGGAGACAACGCACTTCCTTTGTCACTGGCAATCCATCAAATATCTTATACGATATCTATGACGGCCGTATGTGGAACGAACTCAAAGATCAACATGGAGAGCGTTTTGTTGATGATGGACGGTCACTTCTTTTAACCTTGAACGTGGACTGGTTCCAGCCTTTTGACACCGGACGTCAGCATTCAGTCGGTGGAATTTACTTGACGATCAACAATCTTCCCAGGACGGAACGTTACAAGCCAGAAAATGTGATTTTGGCAGGCGTTATTCCTGGTAGCAAAGAACCTAGCAAACAACAGATCAACCATTATCTGCGGCCTCTTGTTGATGAGCTAGAACAGTTGTATGTTGGCGTTGGCGAAGGAGAAGAACGTATCCGCGCTGCTATTCTCTTGGTTGCTTGTGATATTCCCGCAGCTCGAAAAGTTTCAGGTTTCACAGGTACTTGACATAGCATTAATTTTTTTTCAGAACTAATAATGTATTCTTGGTAGGCATCTCGTCTTTACGTGCATGCTACAAATGCAACCGAACATTTTCAGCTTTACCAGGACGTCATCTTAGACACGACTTTTCAGGTTTCTCTGACGTTGGTCGATGGGAAGGTCGCGATCCTAGAGCCAATTTGATGCAGGCGGAAAATTGGAGAAACGCATCTACCTTGCAGGAACGAACTCAACTAGAGAGAGAGCACGGTGTCCGTCATTCGGAACTACACAGACTACGCTATCTTGATCTTGTACGGTGCACTATTGTCGATTCTATGCACAATCTCTATTCTGGAACGGCGAAGTACTGTATGAAAGTATGGAAAACCACGTTGAACACTGCTACTGGACAGCCACTCTTGTGCGATAATGACTTTGAGACAATGGCGCAACAAATGAACCGCATCATTCTACCTTTTGGCTATGATCTTCCGAAAGGCAAAATTAGCTCTGGTTGTGCTGGCTTGAAATCTGATGAATGGCGCACTTGGGTCCTTGCTGTGTCGACATTTCTTCTAAAAGAAAAGCTCACCGGTCAACACTTGAGGATTTGGATAAAATTCGTGCGGGCAAATCAACTTCTCTCCAAGCCATCGATTAGCATTTCGGAGGTTGATGCTGCACATGAACTATTATGCCAATTCTGTCAAATGTTTCAAGAGCAATACGGTCCAGAGAGCGTGATGCCTAATATGCATCTGCATATGCACCTCCGAGAAACGATCCTTGATTTTGGTCCAACGTACGCATTCTGGTTATTCGGTTTTGAAAGATGTAATGGATGGCTAAAAAAGATCGACACAAACACCAAAGACGGATTCGAGATGACCTATATGAAGAAATTTGTGGAGCAAGCCTATGGTGCAGATCACCTATCCCATTCCCTTTCTAGTATTCCTCATCAATATTTCGACGCCGCAATGCAACTCTTGAAGACAGTTATTCCGTCGATGGCAGCCCTTTCCATGGTAACTCAAGATACCAACAATGACTTTTTCGACGTGGACGATTTTGTGCGGTTGGCTGAACCGGTTAATGGTGCACTTGGCTTTGAAGACCTACCGCCATCAACTTGTTTGGAGGAATCGAACAAGTATATCACTATGAACCCTGTGCATTATGATTGTCTTTTCCGGTATTATGACAACTGTTACGAGGAAACGCTTCGACCTGTGACCAATTACGTTGACACTGATATGACTATGGTGACCAATATCATACGAAAGGTTCCTCGTGTATCCATACTCGGCCAAGATTATAGAAGCAGGGAAACATCAAGAACAGATAGAGGTCGACATATTCAGGCATACTTCAAGGCGGCGAATAACGAATACTACTTGCGACCTGGCGAAGTGCTCTATTACTTTACCCATAAAGTGAAGCTAGCGACTGAACATGAGTGTGTCACCTCAGAGTTTAGGCATACATTTGCATTCGTACGATGATACCAGCAGGCCGCCTATACAGTTCCAAGCTTCGATGAACTTGGAATGCATGTTTGGAGGAATTCCTTCGACGAGTTGGACAGAACGTGCATTTTGCCGATTCAGTGCATCTATTCTCCTGTGGCAATCTCTGCCTGGCTAGACAACAATATTGTTATTATTCCATTGCCCCGTAAAACGTGCTTTTAATGTTCTCGGTACGTCAATGAGGTCCCTTGCTTTTTGGATTGAAATTTAACTTACATTTTGATAGGGCCAAGACTGTAGACATATTGAGCCATGTCACTCATTGGTGCACAGGTATACTAGTTATGAAAGTCAGATATACCGGGATATTATCGGCTAACTTTTCATTATATGTTATAGCATCCACAACAGCCTATGATTACGGAGGAGAAGGCACGATATCGTAATTATAAACCATGATGAATTGAAAGGTCATATGCTATCAGACTGCTTGATAGTCATCAAAATCCTTATTTCTGAGGTTTCATTCGATACGCTGCCTTGTTCTTTCTCAGATGTAGCTCGTCTATTACGATGCTGATTTCAACTGTAACTTGTATGTTCTTATCTATCCGTAAATGGTATATTGGCCATCTTCTATTGACATTTACTATGAAAGATATGCCGAAATAACGAACATTATCAGTCATCAATCCATGAAAGGTATAAGCGTCATGAAAGCTAGGATAAGACTATGCATTAAAATATTTTTTTATTGTTTTTTTGCTTCTTGTGGCAGCATTGCCCAAAGAGCTGGTCTAGGAGATACTTCGGCTGCCACGTACTCCTTTGGCAGGGGTGCCCGCCCAAGGCGCTTGCTCTTCTTTCTTTGCTGAGCAAACGCCGACAGCTCATCGAGGAACGCAGAACGAAAAATGACTTCGTAAATTTATTACTATGAATATGCGGACCAAAATACTTACCTTGTCGCTCCTCCAAATAGGGCGAAGCACCCTTCTCCCAACGAGGCAGCTGCCCTCGATGATGTCTTCTTCATCAGACATCAGACCAGTCTGCAGCAGCACCTCCGCACCAGGAAAATGGCTGGGTATCACTGCGCCAGCCACATAGAATGCTGCTTGGCGCTCGTCGCGCTTCTAAAATTTAAGATAGGTTAGTGTCAATCAAATTGCGTATGTCAGTAAAATTACTCACATCCCTGCGGCAGTTTTTCAGCTTCTGCTTCAGCCTGTACCCCTCGGCATCGGCTTTTTTTTCCTCATATTCTGTGCGCATCGAATTGTGATGCTTGCGCACCCTGTGGCGTACCACGCGTGGGGTCCACGAAGGCTTTCGGATCTCATCCGGAAGCTGCTCAATAAAGCCAATCAAGGCCTTGGCAACATCTGGGTTCCTGCTCCTATTGAAACCGGCTTCCAAATCCCAAAAGAGCTGCTTCTGTTCGCCCAAGTATTCGTAATGTTTACGGACCCTTTCCTACAAAGCAAAGTAAGGGACCACCTCATAAATCCTATGTTTCGAATGCTACATACGTTCAAGTCAAGATCCATCGTTGTTACAGGAGCAACCTGTTTGCGCTCGGCACTCTCCCGCTCCAACTTGACAATCTTCCGCTCCAAGCCGCGGACCTTGGCTTCAAGGCGTTCGATTTTCTGCGCATCAGAGTTGGTGTCCTCGTTTCTGCGCTTTTTAGGCGTGAGACGCGCTGTGGTGACGGTGGGTGGTTGGCCAGACATGTCAAAAAAATTGGACGAGAAAAAAGGAGATTCAACTGCCGCTGCTGGACCACTAAATAAAAATGTATTCCGAGAATACTTTTTGTCATACACCTCTTTCTCTTCTTTCCCACACAATCCCGTTGACACGGAGAAAGTAAGTTTTTATTGACCAGTATCATCTTGCTCACCTTTGTATTTTGTCATCACAGTCGCTGGTCATCATCCTGGTTCTCCTTATGGTTGCTATGCTGCCCACTGTGATATTGGTCTGGAGTGTACCTCTGTTTGTATAGCCATGACATAGCTCCCTGGAACTGGTGCGCGGTATCATCATTGACATACACACCGACGATGTACTGTACAATGCTCAGAACTGTATATACTCTTGTACATATCTTTTCTTATATGAAGATGTTTATGTATAAGAGTTCATATCTGTTCTGACATTGTCGTCGTTTTGTATCGTCATTGCATGTTACTGCAAACTTAGCATTGGGATTTGTCATGAGTATATAAACATAGACAGCTTGCCCTTTATCATGTTTGGCAGTATACTGTATCGCAAGTAGAAGCCAGAATACTTTTGATTATTCTTTTGATTTAATTCAGCTATAGTGATTCATATTTTCCTTCTATCTTCTATTTTACTATTATGTACATAGTAGTCTTCGATAAGTAGTGTATTTATAGTATACTGTAGCTCCATGCCTCCATAGCTCCATAGTATAGCTTTGTTTTATTTCTGAAGACAAGAATAAAAAAATAAATATCCACAATATACGCAACAGCCCTCCGAAAGCTATACAAAATGGTTAAAGAAGTGTAATCTGAGCCCAATAAAAAATGAGATGAACCTAGCCATGAACCAATAAGAAGTGAACATTCGTCTAAAGATCTATGAAAACCAGCGAATAATCGAGCTGCGAGCATCTGTCTTTAACCAATGGTAATGAATTTTTTTGTATGAAGTAACCAATGGTATTTATCAAATGCCTTGTGTCCAAAGGTCACGTTAACGTATTTCTATTGGATTGACGTTTTTTAAGATTCAAAGTCAGGTGGATTCCCTCCGCGTTAGGTTTTTTGGATTCCCTCCGTAAGGTACGTAAGGTTTTTAAAAAACCTTACGTACCTTACGCGGAGGGTTTCGCTGTTTAACTGTAGTGTCCCCTGCTAAAAAATCGACGTTTACTTCCATACCTAAAAATCATCCATCCGTCAGAAAAAGCGTTGCATCCACCTGCATCCACACCTCAGACACCTACCTCTTTGTCCCCAGAGAGTATGAACACCGCTACACCGATAGTGTCGCCGTTTTCTGGTTCCCAAACCATAGCGGAACTACTATCCCAGCCTAACTCTGTAACCGCCGACCTGGTCCAAGCCGTGACCGCGCTCCAACAAATGGTCACAACCCTTGTGACCGAGAACGCAGCCCTGCATCAACAAATCCTCGATTTGACTACTCAAGTCGCTAAGTTCCTCTCCGCTCCAGCGCTGCAACCTACCGCCCATGTCCGACCCGAACCGAATGAAAGCCCGCTGCCTACACAGGCTACTCCCCCAACTGGTGCCAAAGGTGCCATGGAATCCAACTGGGCGACTGTCACCTCGAAACACAAACCCATTCGCCCCCTAACATCACCTAGACGTATTGCTGCCAATGCCCGTGGATTTACACCTGTTACCGGCCCACAAGGCTTTGATCATCTTTACCTTCATCGTTCCTGCCGCATGGATCGTGCCGAAGTCTGCCGTCGACTTCGTCGTTTTGGTATTGACTCCTCCCGCATCTTGGATGTCAGTTTCCCGGCCCGCAACATTATTGGCCTCCTCCTCCATGTCCAGTATATACCCATCGTTCGTGATCTTTTGGAGAAAGCTACTGTTTCCCCTATCGCTAACTTCGACCCCACTGATCCTACCAACCTGGGCGATCCCAAATATGCATCTCACTCACTTGAACACCGTACTGCCTTAGCCCTCCAACTCCACAGAGAACGTTGTATCCAAACGCTCAAATATCTCCGTCCCCATATTGCTGTCCCCATTGCACATGCTTTTTATCAATGTGGATGGATCCTTGCCTCCGATCATGCTACGTTCACCACATCGGGACCCTATGTGGATCGTGATAAGTTTCCCAGCGACACTGAGTCCTCTTCTCTGCAACCTGAAACCGAAATGGATCTTGATGGTGCCTTCTCCTCTCGTCCTACTTCCCGCGCCTCCCACTACTCTAATAATTAATGACACACCTTACAATTGGTTTATGGAATGCCAACGGTTTACAGGCCTCTACCATCCATGACATTCTCTCCTATTGCCGCTCCTTTTCCCTACTGTTCATTACCGAAACATGGCTCCTCCATCCTTTGCGTCTCCCTACCTCTTGGCAACAAATCCACCTATATGGCACTCCCGTTACTGGACAATATCGTGGCTCCATGGGAATCTGTGCCCTAATTGCTCCATCCTGTTCTTTGCCTGTCTACCAACTCTCCTCGTTGTCAAACTACGATATCCACCTCAAGCTTGGTTCTCTCACTGTAGTATGCCTATATCTGCCACCATCATTATCTGACTCTGATGCTATGGATATAATCACCTTAATCCCTTTAATCCACGATACCTTAATATGTGGCGACCTCAATGCACGACTAGGATCTCTTCTCGGAGACCACCGTACCAATCCTCGCGGCACTATGCTTCAACAATGGCTCCTTGACCATGACCTCCATATATTTAATTCCTCCCTTACCTATGGCCAACCCACCTATGTCTCTTTTCGACAACAACAAGAAATCAGCAGCATTATTGATTTATTTATTACCAACTCCGCACCCTCCTTTCTCCAACCTTCTATGCATATCCGTACTGATCTCTCTTTATGCTCGGACCATAAGCTCCTCTCTCTCTCCTTTGACTATGACCCTACTGATCCACTCCTTCCTCCTCCGCCTCGACGCACCTGGAACCTCTCCCGCCTCAAAGATGAACCAACTTGTGACCTCTATGCTACCACCTTCACCTCCAAAACGGCCGACCTCTACCAAAACCTCCTCCACCAGGCTGATAACCCTCCGACTTCCCGCCCACCTATTGATACATATACAGATACCCTCAATTGTGCTATTTATGAGTCTCTGGATTCCTCCATCAAACCGCGTCCCCCACGCCCTTCCTGTTGGAAAGATTTCTGGTCCGCTGATCTTCAAGCTGCTGCTGATACCCGTGAACGATGCTACAAGCGTTGGCGCCACAGCCAAGGCATTGATAAAATATACTGGTGGAATGCCCATGTCACTGCCCAAGCTGCTTTCCGATCTGCTGTCCGCACAGCCAAACGTGCCCGTTGGCAAGCCTTTTGTCAATCCCTTGAGACAGACTATAATAAGGCTACAGCCAAAGTTGCCCAACTTAAACGCAGACGCCGCCCTTTACAGTCCTTTACTCATCCTGACGGACCAGCCGCTGCTACCCTCCAGATGCGCGACCATTTAGCCGCTGTATATAGCGGAACTCATCTATCACCTACACGTCCATCCGATCTTGACCCCCCATCCACTCCTTTTTCACTCGATAGTTGTCCTTTTACACGATCCTCCATTGACATCGCCATCCGTTCACTCCCTACCCGCAAAGCGCCTGGTGCTGACCATCTCAAAGCTGAAATGCTGAAGCCCATATCCTTCACACTGTCCCGTCTTCTCCTACCGCTTTTCCAATTATGCTGGCAATGGTCCTATGTCCCACCAACATGGCGCCATGCTCAAGTTTTCCCCATCTTCAAAAAAGGCGATCCGTCCCAACCCTCAAACTACCGCCCCATATCACTTACCTCTGTACTGCGTAAACTCCTAGAGATCTGCCTCAGTCCCTCACTCCATTCCTTCTCACCCACCATCGATCCAGCCCAAGGAGGATTCCGCTTCAAACGCAGTGCTTTGGACCAAGCCCTTTGAGTAACATTTTTTATTATTAAATTTAGGACAACTCCCTAACCTAGACGTAAGAACTGACTCACCTTCAAGTCATTCTTACCACCCTCATTGCCAAGGAACACTGCACAAGCTTGTGTTAAGACTGCACTACGCTTGTCAACCTTTATATTTTAAATTTTATATTTATTAACAGTTATAGAGAATCTTAATATTTATAATGATTATTAATAATAATGATTATTACTCTTATAATTCTTCTTCCATCATATCCTCATTAAAATTTATATTTAAAAACTTATTTTGTAATTCTTTTAACTCATTATAATTTTCATTATATTGTATATCAATATTATAATTATGATCTTCATTATTATATTTTAAATCAAAATCATCACTAAACCATCTTGTATGATGTTCTAATGTTTCTATATCAAATTTATTAACATAATGTCTTATATTTCTTAATAAAACACATATTTTAAACTGTAAATTATAATATTTTATATTAGATGTTTTAGTAGCAGCATTACTATTACTAAACTTTTTAAATATATTACCTACTTCTGCATATTGTGTTTCAATAGTTGATCTAAAAGAAGCAAATTTTTCATTAAATAATTTTTTATATTCTGATAATTGTTCTTTATTAATTTTTCTATATGGATATATAAAATTTTCTCTTTTAAATTTTTTATTAGTTTTATTATATTCAATAAATTTATCAATTGAATAATAATAACCACCATCAAATGCTATATAATCAACTTCTTCTATTTTATTTTGTAAATTTATTTTTAAAAATATTTCTCCATCTGTATTATCTCTACAAAATTTACTATTTGAAATATATATTATCATACCATTAATATCTGTACATGTTTGAGTTCTTACATCTGATTTTTTTAATTTATAAGAAAAAAGTTTTCTTTTACTTACATTTATATTTTCATAATTTATTTTACTATCATGTCCATCAATTATTAAAGTTACATGTTTAAATTCTTTTGGATTATATTTTTGTGCACATATTAATCTTAATCTTATATTACTAAACATGTTTTCTAAATAATAATCAACTTTTTTATTTAATTCATTATAATTTTCAATCCAAAACTTTTTATAAATATCATAAAAAATAGAATAATTTATATAATCATTCATTTTTGATATAGATTTACCAGATATCATATGATATAAAATTAAATAAGCTTTATCAACCGTTTTATATGCACCAGGATAATCTTTTATACCAAAAATTTCATTAATAAAAAAAAATATTGATATATAACCTAATTTATTTAATAATTCTTCTTTAATTTTATAAATATCTTCAATATTTTTTAAATCAGTACGATGATAATAATCTTTTTTAATTACATTATAATCATTATATAAGAAATTCCAATATTTATTATATATTTTTATTAACTCATCTTCATATATTTCTTCAATAGTCATTTTATATATATATAATTATTCAATTTTTATTTTAAATTAATTTATTATTTGTTTATATAAAAGTTGGTAATGATTTCTTTCAGCATATTCGTTCCATTTTATTAAATTTCTAGTATGACTTATATTAACATAACCTTTAGTTTTTATCCAATTCATAAAATATTTTTTTCTTATATTTTCTACAGAATTTATTTCAGAATATAATGTTAAATTTATATGTATATTTTTATTTTCTCCTTCATCTAAAAATGGTCCATTTACTAATACTTCATTTATATTTTTTATTCTTTTACTCCATTCTAATACTCTACTTAATAAATAATTATATTCTTTATTTTTTATATCCTTTTTATTTGGACCTAAAGTTAAATTTACAGAATAATAATAATTTTGTTTAAGTGTTTCCATTACTTATTTTATTATATAAAAAGAAATTCAATTTTTTTTATAAATTAAAAATTTATTTAAAACTCCGATAAAAAGAGTAACATTTTTTATTATTAAATTTAGGACAACTCCCTAACCTAGACGTAAGAACTGACTCACCTTCAAGTCATTCTTACCACCCTCATTGCCAAGGAACACTGCACAAGCTTGTGTTAAGACTGCACTACGCTTGTCAACCTTTATATTTTAAATTTTATATTTATTAACAGTTATAGAGAATCTTAATATTTATAATGATTATTAATAATAATGATTATTACTCTTTGTCTCCATCACATCATGCACGATTATTATCTTCGGTGCCACCATTTCCCGGTCGTAGCCTTTCTTGATATAAAAGCCGCATACGATACTGTGGACCGCAGGATTATCTGGCAAGCTCTGCAAACCAATGATACCCCACCGCCACTCCTTCATCTACTGAGCCACCTTTTCGATGAGGTTACTATCGCTGTCCTTCTATCCAACCATACCTCCCAACCGTTTGTGCCACTTACTGGAGTGCTCCAAGGATCCGTACTTAGCCCACACCTCTACTCTATATACATTAATTCTCTACCGTCTCTCCTATGTAATGCTGCTAAGGACCACTCCATAGTTGTTCACCCTCGTTTCCGCCCTTCTCTTCCCATCAACTGTCTACTCTTCGCTGATGATGTCGCCCTGGTTGGCTCTTACCATGAAGTTCGCCAGATGCTCGACCTAGCTGACTACCACTCTCTGTTCCTCGGCTACCGTTGGAGCCCAACTAAATGTGCCATCCTTAACCACCCTAGCACTGACACCCGTCCTGCGCTTACCCTCTATAATGAACCGATCCCATCAGTAGACGAATTTGTCTATTTAGGAGTCCCCTTCTGTCATTCTGGTATCTCCACCTCTGCTTTAATTGCCTACCGCCAACCCCCCACACTCCTGGCCATGTCTACTCTCCATACGATCGGTGCATGCTGTTCCGGTTTTTCTCTCCTTCTTAGCTCCCGCCTATATGCCCAATTCATTCGACCCAAATTTGAATATGGGCTTGCAATATCCACCTTTTTAAAGAAAGACTACCGTGCCATTGAAAAACTACAAGACCGCTGCTTAAGAATGATTGTCGGTGGCCATCCTACTTCCTCTACTACTGTCCTCCGTCACATTTGCCACCTACCTTCAATGCGCCACTGTATCGATATCTTGATCACTAAATATTGTCTCCGAGCTACCAAACTCCCCACCTCTTGTCTCCTCAGACTACTGGAAGCCTCGGTAAACAATACTCGCCTCTCTACTGATCTCTATAACAACCGTCTCTACCGCTCATTACCATCACCTCTGCCTGGCCTTCGCTCCTTCTTTCACGATGATCGCCAGCAATTGTTTGCCGAATTTCTTGCCCAAACGGACTAGGTGCTGATCCGCGCCTGTCTCCCCACTCTCCAAGTTGACCCCATTCTCTACCTACCCGTATGTCGCATCACCCGCGGTCGTTTCATACGATGGCGCATGGGATGGCTCCCAGGGAAACCCAAACCTTGTCCCTGTCTCAATGACCACACATCACGACGCCATTTCCCATATTGCCGTGCTATCCCCAGCTCTCTTTGGGATGACCTACCCCTCAACACAGGTAACCACCATCCCATAGATTTTGCACTCTCAGCTTTACCAAAATCATCCTCGGCTCCTTGTCCCAGTTTTCTTCCGGCCCTTGCTGTAATCCTTTGGCATATTGAATGCCTGTGTAACCAAGATGGCGACTACCCGCCCCCAACTGATATTGCCCAATACTGGCAACAAGCTTCTCATCCATTGAATGACGCGCAATGAGTTTGTCTCGGTGTTGCTCCCTCACACTGCCACAACCTTTAGTGCAGCTGCTGAGAGGACCTCATCGTCAGATCAAGGCGCCATTATGTTCGTCCCCACTCTCTTTTCCCATTCCTTTTTTGTCCTCCTGGCTCCCAGGACTTTTTTGCCTCCACCCCACTGATGCTCCAAAAGATGGCAACCAAAGTTTTATAACGCTTGCAAGTCTTTTAATAAAATAATCTTTAACCTGAGCTAAGGCCGCACCCTTTTTCTGCTCTTCATCACTTTTTTCTCATTTTTATAGCGGAAAAACCTTTTGCCGGAATCTCGATAGCTCAATCCGCCCTACAAACCTATCCATCCATCGCCCATCCTTTGACATATCGTACATTCATTGTAGCCGTACGGTATATCAAAACATCCAGCCCAAATCTTCGTTGTTGTCCAGTCATCCACAATTGTGTAAAAACTAAATCCAACAATAAGCAGCAACACGGCTTTCAGTAACTTGCCCCGTTCCCAAGTGCCCCCTTTCTTTTCGACGTCCGACCCAAGCGTGCTGGCTGACCCGAACCACCTGAATTTATTTGTAGCCCCGACGGCGCAACAGACTCCCAGCATGTCCAAAAACTTAGCTGCCCAACTTGAGGCTATGCAGGCCCAAATTAACACGCTCATAGTGACCACTATAAACCAGGCCGCCGAACTTGCAAAGTTCCGCGAACTCGCTACTGAAAACCGCCAACTTCGCAATGAAGTGGCCGAACTCAAAACCCGCCTTGCTTCCCTTGCCTCTGATCCTCCAGTTCAGCAACAGCACCAACCAAAGTCGGCACCTGCCACTTTAACCAACGAACCCCTCCCAGCCTCCTCTTCTCCCCGCCCACCATTGGGCTCTGATGCCTCCTCCTGGGCTGTTGTGACTAAAAAAAAGCGCCCCACTAACACCACCCGTCTCCGACCTGCTGATGTTCGCATTTTCCAGACCCCTTCTGGGCCTTTCCAGCTTTAAATACCTTTACGTTCCCCGTTCTCGCCGCCTGACTCGTCAGGAAACGAGAACCCGTCTTCGCCGCCTCGGCATCGATCCCTACCGTGTCCTAGACATTTGTTTCCCTGCCCGTGCTGTCGTTGGACTTCTTGTCCATGAGCAGTACTTCGACTTTGCCATGGCCCAGTTCACCAAGGCCGAAATCAAACCGTTGGAAAACTTTGATCCTTTGGATATTAGTATCCTGGCGGATCCTGAAATCAAAGCCATGTCTACCGAACATCAGGAAGCCTTCGTGTTCGATTTGTATCGCACACGCTGTGAAAAAGCAGTGACTCACCTTCCGTACCATCTTGCCTCCCCCGTTGCGCGCTCCTTTGTCAAGGCCAACATCTTGGAAGACTCTGATCTACCCAGACTCTTAGGCCAATGCTGTGGTGCCCCCGCCTCTCCAGCCAACCCAACCGGTCAGAAGCAAAAGTCCTCCACCGACCCTGACAATGATATGCAAGACGTTCAAAAATCATTATAATGATAGAACAGCCTCCCTCCATTCCTTCAAATGCTCTTTCCCTTCCTTCTTCTTCTGTCCCGCCCACTATTCCTCTCAACATCGGCCTGTGGAATGCCAATGGTCTCCAAGTTTCCCTGGTCGACGATCTCCTCCGCCATTGTCATTCCTTTTCAATTGTTTTTATCACCGAAACCTGGCTCCTCTCTCCCAACAAGCTTCGTACTTCCTGGTCACAATACCATAATTATGGCACCTCTGTAGCTGGCAACTTTCGTGGCTCTGAAGGTGTTTCTGCCCTTGTTTCCCCAGATTTTCCGCTCACTGTCACTCCTTTCCCCTTGGCCACAAAGTATGCGCTTGGCCTCCACTTGGGTTCCTCTCTTCGCCTTGTTTGTCTTTACCTTCCCCCCACCCTCTCTCTTGACGCTGTTTCTACAGCTCTTTCCTCTATTCTGCTTGCCGATGATATTATCATTTGTGGAGACCTGAATGCCCGCCTTGGTACTGTCACCGGAGATTGCATCAGCAATCCACGTGGCCAGTTACTACAGGATTGGGTCACCGAACGTTCATTATCAATTCTAAATATTTCCCTCGCTTACGGCATACCCACGTATCACACTTTCCGCAACAGCCAAGTCCACAGCAGTATCGTCGATTATTTCCTCACCAACCTCCCCACGCTTCCCCACTCATCCCTTTATATCTTCTCTGATCTTTCCCTCAGATCTGATCACAAGTTAATGTCGTTATCATTTGTATATACTCTTCCTGATCCATCCGCCGATTACTACACTCCTTCACCATCTCCCCGCCGTCTCTGGAACCTCTCTCGTCTTAAAGAACTTGATGTCCACCAGCTGTACGTTGCCTCTTTCCGCTCCTTTTCCCAACCACTACATGAGAAGCTTCAACAGCTCTCCTCTGATCCACCCGCCACCCGACCACCCATTGATCAACTCAATGACAACCTCAACTCCGCCATTTATTCCGCTCTGGATAAATTGGTTGGTACTCGTGACCCTCGGCCCCGTCAATGGCAGTCATTTTGGAATGCTGACTTGCAAACCATGGCTGACCATCGAGATCGCACCTACCGGCAGTGGCGTTGTGCCATTGGCATTGACAAAGCTGTCTGGTGGGATGAACACCAACAGGCTGCCCGACGATTTCGAACCGCCGTCCGCCGCGCGAAAAGGCAAGCTTGGCATGCTTTTTGTGATACTGTGGCTCGTGGGGATTTCCCCCAAGCGATGTCCACGATCAAGTCCATCCGAAACCGCCGCCGCCAACAAGTCCAATTCACCCACCCTGATGGTCCAGCCGCTGGTGCATTAGCCATGCGTGATCACCTGGCCTCAGTATATTCTGGTTCGGGTTTACCCTTGTCTCGCCCACCATCTTTGCCGCCATCCACATCTTCCCTTCCTTTTGCTATTTCCCCATCCACCCCTCACGTTCCTTTCTTTACTCCAGATACAGTTGCCAAGACTTTGGATCGACTCCCTCGGCGAAAAGCTCCCGGATCGGATCATATCCGTTCTGAGATGCTTATGCCCATCCAGTCTGTGCTTTCCCCCCTCCTTTCCTTTTTGTTTAACCTCTGTGTCCAATGGGCATACGTTCCCTCCCTTTGGCGTGAAGCGCAAGTCGTTCTGATCCACAAAAAAGGCGATCCCTCCCTTCCCAGCAATTACCGCCCGATTTCTCTGACTTCCATCATCCGAAAACTTTTCGAAATGTGTCTCCAGCCCTTTGTGGAACTCGCTGCTCCTCCCCTTGATGTGTCCCAAGGCGGCTTCTGGCATCAACGTAGTGCGTTGGATCAAGCCCTCTGCTTGCATGACTTGATGCGCGCCTACCGCGATCACCATAACCATTATCCTGTTGTTGCATTTCTGGACATCAAGTCCGCCTACGATACCGTCGATAGACGAGTTATCTGGCAAACTCTCCTTTCTTTTTCTGCTCCTCCGGCTTTGGTGTCCCTTCTCGCCCACATGTTTGACGATGTTTCAGTCACAGTTCTCCTCAGCAACCACATCTCCTCTCCTTTCGTTCCTGCAACTGGTGTCCTTCAAGGCTCAGTCCTCAGTCCGTTCCTTTATTCAATTTATATCAACACTTTGCCTGTTCTCCTCCGTTCCGCTGCTTCCCGATCTACAACTTCTGTTCTCTCTTGTTCGCCTTCTCGTCCGCCACCCTACAACGCTTCCTCACCTTTCGGTCTTCCATTTGGCCCCACGTCCACTGCTTCGTCCGATCCTTCGCCCACTCCCATCAACTGTCTGTTGTATGCGGACGATGTGGCCCTCATTGGGTCTGCTCGCGAAGTCCAACATATGCTGTCGCTTGCTGAGGCTCACTCGGTTGCTCTTGGTTACAAATGGAGTCCATCCAAATGTGCCATCATTAATGCACTGGTACCCAGTTCCTGCAGCTATGTTTGTTTAAGTCTGTACAATGAGTCCCTCCCGCCTGTTGACGAATTTGTCTACCTTGGTGTGCCATTCCGTTCCAAAGGTATCGATGCCTCTTCCATGATCCGTCACCATGCGCAAAGTACATTTCTTGCAATGTCCCAGTTAAACGCCATGGGCCTTAACCGTAATGGTTTTCTGCTGCTTTTCTGTACGCGTATCTACGCTGCATTCATCCGCCCCAAGCTCGAGTATGGTTTGGCCATTTCTCACCTGCTCAAAAAAGAGTATGCCGAACTCGAACGTGTGCAAGATCATTGTCTCCGGATGATCATTGGTGGTCATCGGACTTCCTCAACCCAGGTGCTCAAGCACATGTGTAACCTTCCCAACATGTCCTTCCGTGCTGACACTCTGGTGTTAAAATTCTGCCTTTGTACTGAATACCTTCCAGACGATTGCCTCCTCACACTCCTTTCACCTTCCATTCGTTTGTCTCTTCTCTCCCGTCTCCGTCAGCGACAGATTGTTCTTGATCATCCTGCGGATGACTCCTCCAATTCCCGTCTTGTCTCTTGGCTGCGTCAATATCACCAGACTCATTTTACCGCTTTTCTTGCTTCTACCGATCGTGTGCTCATTCGTGCGTGCTGATCTTCACTCGAAATTGATCCTGTCCTCTTTGTTCCTGCCTCTCGGCCTGACCGCAGTCGCCTTGTGCGATGGCGAATGGGTTGGTTGCCAGGTAAACCTCGTCCCTGTGCTTGCGGCTTTGGTGATACCAAACGGCAGCATTTAATGCTTTGCCCTAAGATCCCATCCATACTCTGGTACAGCCTCCCATTTCCGCCATCAGATTTTACTGGGGTTCGTATCAATTACGCTTTGAACCTGTTGCCCACTTCCCGCTCTGCTGCGCCACCTCGTTTCTGGTCGGATCTTTGCACTATTCTTTGGCATATTGATCAACTCTGCAATCCCGACGGTGACTACACCACCGATCCTACTCCCAGCCAAGTCTGGCTCGATCTTTTTGTTTCTGGCCCTAGTGAACAGTGCCCGGATCTCCCTCTGGCCTCTTCCTCCCACTGCGACAACCATTAAGCACGTTGCAGAGAAAGACCATGGTGTTGAAAGGTTACTTACTAGCTAGCGGATCCCTCCTGTAATTTCATTTTAGATTTTATTTTGTTTTCCTTTCCCATCTTTTTCCTTTTTCACCTTTCTTGCGACTCGATGGGTGTTTTTTTCGTTTTCCCCTTTTTTCTCCTTCTGTTCACCTGAGGTTTGGTCTGTAGAGGGCTTTCCCCAAGGCCGATCGTCCATTCCTCTAATAAACTTATACATTTTCGACTGAGCTAAGGCCGCACCCTTTTTTGAAATATTCTAGGGTGAATGTGTGTCGACACTGAAACCCGATAATTGAATATTATACCATGACATTGTTGTTGATTGTTCTTGCCTTTGCGAAGGTCTTGGGAAAATTGGCGGAGAAGAACGACCCAATTTTCGAGGTGCGACCTGAAGATCTTGGTAATCGTTGCTAGATCACGTGATTGGCGAATGATGGAAAAGAAGTAGAATCGACGAAACGATGGAAAACAGTTTAGTTTGAGTTTTGTGATATTCTTGTATCGAAAGATCTTGTATAGGAAGTAGAACTGTATATACTGTAAGGTCGCTTCATCAATTCCTTTAGAAAGGGGGGACGAACCTTGAACCTTGAAAAAGGACCAACCTTGGATTCTTAGTCCTTAATGAGAAACAATCATTATCTTTAATAGTTATAATGATTATTAATAGTTATAATAAATATTAAAAAATAATGATTTTAATTTATAAATATAAAAAGATAAATAGATATATAACTAGATAATGTGCCCTTTACACAAGTATAGTGCAGTGTAACTTGACCATGGGTGTGGTTAAAATGGCATGGAGGTGTGCCAGTTCTAACGTCTGAGGTTAGAGGGCGTCTTCCCTTTTATTAATAAAAAATGTTACTCAATCTTGGATTCTTATTGGGAATTTATTTCTGATAAACCTACCTGATCAAAGAGATATTCTTGCTATAGCCTTTAGCAGAGCTAGCCTTTTAATTGTGTATTCCCTTTTTTTGTTGTAGTATATTACTTGGGTTCTTTACAGTCTTACCATTTGATATCGCTCCTGTTTTTATTATAAATTACTTACCTTAGACACAACACCCCTGATTGCACATATCATTTTGGTCCGGCTTGCCAGATCAGTATCTACTGTCAGATTAGTTTAGATTAGAAAACCCTTTTTCCCTTCCTTTCTCGAATGATACGTATCTGCACGATGATGAAGTTTCTGTGCGAACCGAAGGACTTTTCCGGTGAAGGAAAGTATCCTGAAGATGACATTTCTAACGAGGCGCTTGCATGGCTGAAGAAGATGGCCAGACTAAGAATATCGTCTAAGTGGAAAGACGAGGAGATTCTTTTGGTCGCAGGAGACCATCTTACTGGCAAGGCCGAAAGCTGGTGGAACGTTTATGGTTCGGTGTGCACTACGTGGGAAACCTTTGAGGAACTATCGTTATCATTATAATATAATATAATATATTAAAAAAATATATATAATATCTAAAGATACAAAAATTCAATATTTTTTATTCTAATTTAAAAAAATATAAAAAATAAATTATTGTGTCATTATAAAATTAGCTGTATCACTAAATAATTAAAATGGTCAGAGGAGGCGCTGACGTGGGTAGCATAAACGAAGTGTTGCTACTTGTCTATGGGTGTGGTATCATGATGTTGTGTGGTCGTCAACATTCATGATACGTTCTGAGGGTAGTGGCTGTTCCTCTTTGAAAAAGGTTTCAAGAAACAGTTCGTTGGTGACCAAGAAGATCGTTGGTGGACGCAACTACAAGAGTTATGTCAAGGTCCAAGGCAGAGTGTCGATGACGTGGCTGTCAAACTGGAAGAATTGTTCATGTTATTGGACATCAAGAGTCAGTCCTTCCGTGTACGTACCTTCCTTGGAGCGATCAAGAAAGAAATCACTTTTGAAGTTGAGAAAGACGGATTACCTCGAAACCTGGAAGAAGCCAAAGCGAAGGCCAAAAGAATCGAGGTCATAGTCAAGAAGTATGACTCTCACGGCTTTCCGGGTGGTTATGAGGGAAATTCCCTAGCATCGTTTGAACGTAGCGAACTGGAGTCGGCCAGGTCGACTATTGAGTTGTTGACGGAGAAGCTGGAGCACTTGCAAGTAAACTATGTTCAGTTGAAGCATGCTGCGAGTTCGGGAAATCCTAGCGTGATTTTGACTTTCGCGAAGAAAGAAAAACCTGGTCCTGTTTGTTTTCTGTGTGGAAAACCGGGTCACAGAAAATTCCAATGTCCATCAAAAAAACAAGGCGGCGATCTAATTGTAGCGGCGACGGGAACCAATACTACTCCGATTGGTTCGGGAAAAGATCAGGGGCGTCAGTGAAGAATGGGCTGACTGGCGTCCAAAAACAGAAGCCCATGAAGACCTCAACTGGTGGCGAGGTGAAGTTGGTCGATACGGTGCATGACGAAGTCAAGAGTCTGGTGTCGGCTAACGAGGTACAGAACGTCAAAAGAAGAGCTGAGGCGCCACCCATGGTTACTGCGGCGGAAAGGCCCCAAGTGCAACGGAAGAAAGTTGCCCATCCTGAGGAAGAAAACAGGATCGAAGTTGCTCCAGTTGGTTTATCGAGTGCTCCTGTGATCCCCCAGGTGGATAAGGGGAAGGCTCCGGTTGATGCGGTGGTCCAAGATCAGGTTGTGCGTAAGCCTGTTGTCAAAAGAAAAACGCGCTCAAAGGCGAGAAGGTTACCGGTTCTGGTTGAGAAGACTAGTATGTGGCGTACGTTGATGAATACGAATGCTGGTGTTTCCTTAGCACAATGGGTAGCGACCGATAAGGATGCTGCTCAGGATATAATTGATGGAATTCGTTATATCCAGGAAGAAGGAAAAAGAAACGAGCCAGCGAAAGGAACAAGATCAATATAGTCGGCGCGGTAGAGCAAGAAGGGTCGAGTGCAGATGAGACCTTTGCCGAAGAAGAAGTTGCCGATGACGCCACAAGTTCGCTGGAAACTATTTCTGCCTCTAGTGTTGACAAGGGGGAATCGGAAGATACAGTAGCAGCGACGAGTCGGTGTACCATTATCCTTACTGCCTGAAAAGAATGAAGAATAGTTGCCCTCTTAAAGGAACTATTACGATTGGTGGTCATCCAGTGGAATGCGTTTTTGATACTGGTGCAAGTGTCAGTGTTATAGGCCAAGGTTTAGCCGATTATTTGGGTCTGGTTCCCAATGGTGATCGTCTGAAACTGGTGGGTTTCGACCACGATCCGAAGAAGGACCTCTCTGGTGTCGACAGTGATGTTGTCATGGATGTTCCTATTTGTGTGGCGGGAAAAGTTCGTCCCGAACATATGTGTGTACGAAGAGGTGCCGAAGACTGTTTATGTTTACTTGGAATTCCCTGGTTCCAGGAATACGGTATCGAAATTAATCTCATGGATTCGACAATTGTAGTGCCTACTTTAGATGGCAGTGTGAAGCTGCAAGGTTATATGACTAAGGTGCCTGGTCGTATGGTTGGTGTTCCTCCTGTGATGCCTGGTGTTGTTTTGGATCAAGACTCAAAGTTGCATGAAGCACGAGAGGTGTACTTGGCGAAAGCTGGTGACAAGCACATGGTTTCGTATCAAGACGATTTGTTGCCTGCAAAGGACTTAGGAGAATCGCGAGCTGAAGAAGTCAAGTTCGATGCTACGAATATTACGCTTGGTGTCCCTACTCCCCTGGTCAAGGTAATAGAACAGTACAAGCACTGTTTTTCTGAAGTCTCTGGTCTTGGCCGTATCGTAGGTTATGAGATGAACTTGGATCTTATTGATGGTGCATCTCCCATTAGGTCAAAGCCTTTCTGTATGACGTGGGAAGAGGAAGAAAAATTGGATGAACAACTGCAAGAGATGTTGGATCTCAATGTCATCGAACCCTCTAACGGACGATGGGCTAGTCTTTGTTTCTTCATTCCCAAGAAGGATGGTACTATGCATTTGGTAATTGACTACCGTGGTTTGAACAAGATGTTGAGACAGGATGCTTATCCTCTACCTCACATTGACGACTTGTTGGACACAATCGGTGGTGCCAAATATTTCTCTAGCCTGGATTGTACTTCCGGTTACCATCAGTTGGCCTTGAATCCTGAGCATGCAGAGCGTACCGGTTTTGTGACGAAAAAAGGGACTTTCCAGTTCAATGTCCTGCCTTTTGGTATCTCTACGGCGGTTGGCGGCTATCAGCAAATGATGCAGTCCATTTTGGCTGATTACTTGGGCAAATTTCTGGTGATCTTTCTGGACGATGTCCTGGTATTTTCAAATACCTTAGAGGAGCACAGGCGACATCTGGCGTTGCTTTTCGAAGCATGCGAAAGGTCGAATTTGAAGCTGAAAAGAAAGAAGTGCCATTTTAGGCAGCGAAGTATTGAGTACTTGGGGCATACAGTGACCGTCGATGGTGTGCGTCCTGGCGACCATAATGTAGCAAAAGTGAAGAAGTTTCCTACTCCAGCGAATTGTGACGATGTCCGTTCCTTCCTTGGGTTAACTGGGTATTACCGGCGTTTCGTCGAAGACTATGCTACGATCACGGAGCCTTTAACCAGGTTGTTGAAGAAGAATGCAAGATTCGTTTGGGGGGCAGAACAGGAAGTAGCTTTTCGCAAATTTATCGAGATCCTTACAGAATTCCCTCTGTTGGCGTTTCCTGACAAGGAGAAGGTGCAGGTGTTATCTACGGATGCTAGCACTCTGGGTTTGGGTGCTGTGCTGTCGCAGGTTAAAGATGCCAAGACCTTGGAAGACGAGCATATGGTGGCGTATGCGTCTAGAAGTCTGCATGGCAGTGAGAAAAATTATGTGCCAACCCATTTGGAAGCTCTTGGAGTAGTCTGGGGTATAATCATTTCTGTCATTATTTGAAGGGGAGAAGATTTGTATTGTTTACCGACCATTCCAGTCTTACGTACAGTACATCTTTAAGCCTAGCAAGACGACATCGAAGCTCTTGCATTGGGCGGCATGCTTGATAGAATATGATTTCGACATACAATATTGCAAGGGAAAGGACAATCCCGCGGATGCGCTTTCTCGTCTGATTTGCGACGATGAAGAAAATGATTGATTTTCTTTTAATGATTTTCGAATTTTAGTCTCATATGCTAGAAAAACTTTTAGTTTTGGATAGAAGAAAAGTAGTTTAGAAATGTCTGTATTTTCTTTGAAGTCCTTTCTTATTTGGAAGGAAGGCAATCTCTTCGATCTCTTCTTATCTTTTTATTCTTATCCTTTGATTCTCATCTTTATTCTCTTCGGGATTTTTAACCCTTTATCCTTATTCCTATTGCTCGATTTTTATCTTTATTCATTGATAAATTCTCATTCTTGTTGATTGAAGTCTATCATTGGGAGTTATTGGAGTACTCAATATAGAAGAGGAAGAGGATCCTTTTGGTTCTAACTATTGCCTCCTACCCCCAGTTAAAACCAATTGTGCGTACCTTGGTAATTCATGAAATGGCGATATCTTTTGCTTGGTTTGTGGCGCTTTACTACTTCATCTTGGACGGTTCGTATCCAGAAGATGCTGATAAGGTGACCAAGCAGCGGATCTGGAGACAGGCCAAACGGTGGTACAGTGACCAGCAAAACTGTTCGAATGTTTGTGTTTTTTATATAAATCATCTTATAATTTTATGAAAAATCAACCTATAAGACTGCTCTTTACAGTTTTGGAAAGAGGTGACTGAGGAACTATCGTTATCATTATAATATAATATAATATATCAAAAAAATATATATAATATCTAAAGATACAAAAATTCAATATTTTTTATTCTAATTTAAAAAATTATAAAAAATAAATTATTGTGTCATTATAAAATTAGCTGTATCACTAAATAATTAAAATGGTCAGAGGAGGCGCTGACGTGGGTAGCATAAACGAAGTGTTGCTACTTGTCTATGGGTGTGGTATCATGATGTTGTGTGGTCGTCAACATTCATGATACGTTCTGAGGGTAGTGGCTGTTCCTCACTGTCTATTTTCAGAATCATATTTTAGAATTCTGAAATACCGATTGTAGCACGAGTAATCTGATGATCAAAATTAAAGGTACACTTGAACGGTTTTGCATGCATTCTTTATTTTAAGATTTTAACTATTTAATATCCTGTCCAGTAACCCTTAGCTCTAATACACAACTCAATACGATCAGACATTGTGTTGATAACCTTTTGGCAGTCTTCTTTGGTGATTTTTTTATACCAAATATCAGTGACTCGTTCAAAAAGCTCTTGCATACCCTTGGATGGTGTGTCATATTCATTTAGCCGGATTTTCAAGAGAGACCACATGTTTTCAATAGGATTCAGGTCTGGTGATTGTGGAGGCCAAACCATTATCTTATACTCTTGCTGCTGAAGGTAGTCTTTGACCAAGTAACTAGTGTGTTTAGGATCATTATCATGCTGAAAAACAATTTGATCCTTGGTAAATCCATATTGTTGACATAAGAAATCCATAGTCTTCTTTTGTTTATCATCCAAAATGTCACAATACAAGGTCTTGTCCATGTGGCCATTGATTTGACATAACCAGCCAGGTCCAGCATATGTAATAGCGCTCCACACCATGATGCTACCTCCTCCATGCTTGATAGTAGGCTTGACATGTCTTGCTTGCTTCATTTCACCATCACGGATCCATCCCCAGACACGTCCATCAGAGTTAAAACGGTTAATTTTAGTCTCATCTGACCAAATAACACGTTTCCAATCATCCAAGGTCCAGTTGCGATATTGATAACACCAGGCAAGTCGTTTTTTGGCATTAGCAGCAGAAATCATCGGTTTCTTCTCCTTTTCAAAGGCACCCAGACCAGATTCATACAAAGCTCTACGGACTGTATCAACACTAACAGTAATGCTGTGATCCAATTGAAGCTGTTTTTGCACCTTAACAGCATTATCCAGACGACCTTTGGTAATTTGATGAACACAGTATCTCTTGTCAACCTTGGTAAGCATATTGGGACGACCACCTTTAGATACTTGAACATCTGGACAATAGATCTTCTTTATCTTAGAGACAGTACCAATGCTAACACCAACTTCCTTAGCCACTTGACGGCCAGATTTCCCAGATTTCAGAAATGAAATGATAGAGTTTTGCTGTTCTACCGAGATTGCATGCATAGTTGGATAAATCTTCAAATGTACTTACTGTGATGGTTAAATAATTAGCCGAAAGTTTGAGAATGAGATTAGCTTACATTTAGGATTTATTATAAGCTCTTAGGATACTCTGATGAAGTTGTGGGTTCAAAATTTAAAAATTTGACCGATGCATGCAAAACTGTTCAAGTGTACCTCTAATTTTGATCATCAGATTACTCGTGCTACAATCGGTATTTCGGAATTCTAAAATATGATTCTGAAAATAGACAGTCACCTCTTTCCAAAACTGTAAAGAGCAGTCTTATAGGTTGATTTTTCATAAAATTATAAGATGATTTATATAAAAAATGCAAACATTCGAACAGTTTTGCTGGTCACTGTAGTTGTGGTGGTGGAGTTCGAAGTCACTGAATTTCACGTGACTTTGAATGAGCCAATCAGAATCGATGATATAAGGCTACCGAATTTGGAAATGACAGAAGCGGTAGTTTAAAATTAAAGAAGTAGTATAAATTCATCCTCATTTCTCTAAGAATAAAGAGGGACCTTTTTCGGTTTTAAGAAAGCTTTTATTGTACTCTGTCAAGGAAGTGACCAGCTACGGGAGAGATAATTTAGAGAAGAAATTATCTAAGCGGAAGTCAAGTACACCACAGTAATTAAGCTTGGAATTGAAGAAGACATCCTTATCCTCTATCAACAACAAGGCAACTTTACACGCCCTGCCTACCCCATTTACCTGCCTTACGATAGACGACCTACCCCACGTATCAATTGGTGGAGAAGCTGGGCGCAACTTACATTGTTTTCGTGGCGTAGAACATCACTGGAACGACTTTAAGAACGAAAATGGACGCAATGAACATGATGAGATTCATGGCAACCCCCGAGCCATTCAGCGGCATGAGTACCGAGAATCTGTACACCTGGGTGAAGACGATAAGAAGAATCAAGAAGGGTACAGGCATGAGTGACAAGAATGCCTTGAACATGATGGCGACGCATCTTCATAGACGTGCAGGATCCTGGTGGGATCAGAATGAAGATAACATCAAGACATGGACTGAGTTTAAAAAAATTTTCCTGGAACGGTACACGTCGGACGACTTGATCGAGAAATGGGAAAACGAATTGGATGATCGAAAACAGGCAAATCACGAAATGGTAGAAGATATCACATTTTGGTTAAACGACATTTTCGAACTCATCAAGGAAATGAACGAATGTACCAAGGTGAAATATTTCATGAGAATTATCCACCGAAATATATCGTACGAGGTGGCGAAGGAAGGCAAGGCCAATAGCCTGGACGAAGCGGTGGAATGTGCACGACATTTTGAGCGGATCCAAAATAAATATAACATAGGTGATTTCGAGGAGAAACTGATTCCGAAGATAGAAGATTCCAAGGTTGACCATAGCAAGACACTTTTTGAGAAACACCCAAGTTCGGATACTGCGAGTCTGAGCGGTGACAGCATGTTTACGGCAATGAACGAGTTGGCCAAAGAAGTGCGAGCCTTGCGTGTAAACATGGCACAACCGAGACAACCAGCTGGTGAGCTGACGTGCTACAACTGTGACAATGTGGGCCACATCATGAGAAGGTGTCCCGAGCCACCGAAGCCAAGACTGTACGAACAGGGAAAAGAAACGGGACGACAGTAGAGGGAAATACTGCCGTCCAGGAAGCAAGAACCCCCCAGCCCCCGAAGAATGAAGAATCCGATGGAATGACAAAGTGCAATCTGGTGAAGGGTGTCAAGGTCTTTAATCAGAAGAGAGCATTGTCTACGACTGGGTCAGCGTCGAGTCAAAGAGTGACAAAGAAAGGTAAGGATGCAGAAATGTTATCTAAGCGACTGAGTGCAACCGAAACAGCGAAGGCGCTTGAAGACGCTATGAAGGAAGACAGGACGCCAGCCCAGAAAAAGAAGAGACAGCCGTTATGACGATTGATGGTCGACTTACCCGAGAAAGACATCTGGGAGCATATGAAGGAAGTCAATGCTGGTTTGAGCTTGGCCGATTGGGTGAAGTTGTCATCAGCAGCAGCCAAGGATTAGCAGGACGGAATTCGTGGGACACATGGACGAGCACCAAGGAAGAAGGACCAAGGACAACCGGTATGAGTACAGTATGCACAAGTGGATTTTGCAAATGATAGCGAAGAGGACTTGGAATCATTTGCAAGTGATCGAAGCGAGGTGGACTCTGACTGGGAAGAAGAATCATTAGGAGAAGACCACGATAGTGACGATACAGAGTACCAATACGAGTATAATCCGGAGAACCTACGTAAGAGCACGCCATTGCAAGGAACTGTCACAATCGGCGGCGAGAAGATAGAAGCGACATTCGACATGGGCTCTGGTGTTTCCATGTTGAGCAAGAATTTGGCAGATCGTTTTGGCTTGGAAGTAACCCGCAATAATATTATGATCGAGTCCGTGGATGGAAATGTGTCAAAACTATATCCTGTGGCAGCGATGGTTCCCATTCGCATTGGCGGAAAACTTAGGCCAGAACACATGGTGATTACCAACGCGCAAGACGACCTGTGCTTACTGGGAAACACATGGTTCCGTCAGTACGAGGTGCAAGCTGAACTGAAGTCTGGCAAGATCATAATTCTGATGAAGCAAGGTGCTGGTGCAATGCAGGTGACAGGCACCATAGAAGAGAAGAGCGATGGATGAATGGTCAAGTGTTACACGGTACAGATGAGACAGACGGACAACGCGGTATTAAAGTCATATATAGAAGAAATCATGCCGGACGGAGAAGAGAAAGAAGAAGAGCAGACATATCCTGAGATTAAGAAGCTGTTGACCAACCATAAAGATTGTTTTGTGGAGAACGCGGAGCTTGGTCGTGTCACAGGAGTACAACATGTAATTCCGACGAGTGAAGAGAAGCCAATAGTCAGCCGGCCTTACTGACACACATGGGAAGAAGACAAGCATTTAGACGAAGAGTTGAAGCGACTGTTGAAGATGAAGCTAATTCGAGAATCCGACGGATCGTGGTCATCCCCGGTGCTGTTTGTGAGAAAAAAAGACGGAAGCCTACGTTTGTGCATCGATTATAGGAAGCTCAACAAGATTTCATTGAAGGACAAGTTCCCCCTTCCACATATTGAAGACCTCCTGGATTCCATTGGTGGTGCACAGTACTTCTCGACGCTAGATGCGGCTAGCGGGTACTGGCAAGTGCCGATGGCCGAAGAATCGATCAGGAAGACTGGATTTGTAATGAAGCATGGTACCTTTGAGTTCTTGGTGATGCCCTTTGGACTGACGTCAGCGCCCGCAACTTTTCAGCGAATGATGACGAAGATTCTGTTCCCATACCTACAGTAGGACAATTCATCTATGTTTTTATTGACGATATCATTGTATACTCGAGGACGTTGGGCGAGCACATGGAGCATCTACGACTGGTTTTTGAAGCATGTAAGGAGGCAAATTTACGATTGAAATTGGAGAAGTGTCACTTTGCACGCCAGAGCATAGAGTACCTGGGTCATTTAGTGACAAACAAGGGATTGCTGCCTATGAAGCGTAACGTGGAGAAGGCATTAACCATGGTGACACTGCAGAGCAAGGACGAGATTCGATCATTTTTGGGAACTGCCGGTTACTACAGGAAGTTTATCGCAAGATATGCCGAGATTGTGCAGCCCATATCTAAGTTGCTCAGCAAGAATCAGAGTTTCTTGTGGGGTCCAAGTCAGGTGGAGGCGTTTGTGTGATATAGATGGATAGAGACGTTGAGTACGGTGAGACTGTTGTTTATTCGCGAAAGAGATGATCTCTTTAGTATCTGGTATTCAAAGATAATAACTGGTATCGGGATTTGAATGTACAAATAGTGTGTAACTACTCTAGTGTCTCTTATCTGCTTAAACCGAGGTAATTCTTATGTAGTGGTATATGGACCCTACCTATATGACATTACCCCCCTCCAGGTTGAAGCAGGCTCTGTTACATGGTCATGTCGGTAAAAACCTCTAAAAAACCCTGTGGGAAAAAATACATGAGGAAAAGACTAGCTCATGAATTACAGAGACTTATGCGCTTAGTATGGAATTATCTTTTGAGAACCACCACTTATTGTCTATTGCGCTTACTACGTCTGGGGTTGACGTTTTGTGTTTTACCCTTGCGTTTCACAGACTTATCTTCAGGCAGATTCATTTCTGTCTCGTTTGATCCACGTCTGTTCCAATATTTCATAATGAATGCAGGGTCGGTAAATTTATCAGCGGTGAGCCATTGATCATCCTCGGCACCATAACCTTTCCATCTTACAAGGTATTCGCGTTTGCCTCTAGGACCTTTATGATCAATAATGGCCTGAATTTCGTACAGTTCATCTTCAGGAACCACATCATCTACGTTGATCAGTTTCATTTCAGAGGGCGAAAAGTCTCTGGGCATAAGTGCACCAGTTTCGTCTTGAAGAACATATGATCCACCTTGCGTCTTGCGCAGAACAGTGTATGGGCCTTCATAAATAGGAGCTAATTCACCAGCTCTATTTTGTACCTTGACCATAACGTGACTTTGCTCTGGGAAATCCATGAGTCTGTGCTTGGTATCAAATTTATCCTTCATGTTGGAACCATGATGCTTCACTTTCTCTTGGAGTACCGGAAACACAATATCCGTCATGTGTTCCACACGCTTCATCAAGTCTTCATGTGTCATTGGATCTTTCGGTACAGCATTTCTTGAGCGGTAGTCCACAAAGTCATTTAATCGTCTTGCAAACATAAGAGAGAAAGGCGAGGATTGGAGTCGTTTTGTTATGCGACTATTGATGTGTAATTGTGTGTTGGGAACATAGTAGTCCCAGTCTTTGCCAGCACCTTCTATCTTTTTCCGCAAGATATGTATCGTTTCCTGTACATGTCGTTCAGCCACACCATTCACTCTTGGATGGTAGAGTGTGGTCAGCCGATGGTCAATTCCCAGGTGTTCAACAAACTTCTTTATGAACTGATTCTTGAATTCAGAACCATTGTCAGATTGTATAACCTTGGGTATGCCAAAATCACAGAATACTTCCACAAATGCTTTGACGAGTGTATCTGATTGTTTGTTCGGTAAAGTACGTAAAATGCAGAAACGAGTGCAAATATCTACAAGTACCAGAATATAGTTGTTACCAGCATTTGATGTCTTGTGAAAATTGATAAGATCAGCAGCCCAGTGATCTCCAGGAAGGTATGCATAGATTGGTCTCAAGGGATTATAGCCTTTCTGCCCTATGTTGTAGCGTTGACATTCAATATATGACTTGACCAATGTCACAGCATCTTGGAATATATTATTCCAGTGGATACCATCTGCATGGATATGTCGTACGATATGTTCAGCTCCTTCATGACCTCCAAGTAAATGTGCTTTTTCCAAGATACCGTGTCTTTCATTCTCTGGTGGACACATCGTATCATCAGTTGAAGCAACGGATTTAATCCTGAATATTTTGTGTCCATCAGTAGACTTCTTTGATACAACTGGCTTCGGTCCTTTGACGACAATACCCCCCTCCAGCTTGTCATCAGGGATAAACAAGCGAGAAAGAGAGTCAGGGAGAACATTCTGAACACCAGGTAAATGGACAACTGTAAAGGTGTAATCGAGGATAGTGTCCAACCAGGTAAGCATCATGGGGTTTGCAATCTTCTGAGTGTGAAGATAAACAAGCGCCTTATGGTCCGTATAAAGTGTGAACAGATTACCCCAAAGATACTGGTGAAACTTCTGGAGAGCATAAACAATGGCCAATAACTCTCTCTTCGTAGTTGAGTAGTTGCGTTCGGACTTACTGAGAGCTCGAGCCATGAAGGAAATGTATTGTTTCCTTTTACCTTGCATCTGAAATAATACAGCACCAATACCATAGTTGGATGCGTCAGTTGCGACAAGGAATGGCTTGTTGAGATCAGGATATTCCAGCAAAAGCTGTTGAGCCAGTATATCTTTAAGCATCTGGAAATGCTTAGTGTGCACATCGGTCCATAGGTTCGTTAAACTACCAGCCGAACGAAGTGCATCGATAGAAGCACTGATGGTAGCAACGGTAGAAATATGATCGCGGAAATAATTGATAACACCCATAAATTTCTGGACCTCCTTACCAGTACGTGGAATTGGCCATGACATCACATTGGTAAGTTTGCGGCTATCAGGTACGACGCCTTCAGCTGAAATGCAAAAAACAAGTAGGAAGATGCAAGATTGCGCAAAATGGCATTTTGCAGGATTGAGCAGTAAATTCACGTCGGTCAGAGCCTGAATGGCTGTTTGAACATGCGTGATATGCTCAGAAATTGATGGAGAGAAGATAACGATATCATCCACAAATGTCTGCACGAATGGCAGATGTTGATAAATCAAAGACATCACTCTCTGAAACTTGGATGAAATCGGCTTCAAACCAAAGGGACATCCTTGGAACATATATTGAATACCATCGTGAGTGAACGTGGTTTTATGCTGGTCCGCTTCGTGGATCTTGAAACGATGAAATGCGCTTTTTAGATCCAATGTAGTGAACACAGTGTTTCCTCCTAAGGATTGAAAAATTTCCTTGATCAATGGTAAAGGGTAACGATCATCAGGTAAATGTTTGTTGATATGACGGGGATCCAGGCAAGGTCGTTTGCCAGTCTTATTGCCATATGCATCCTTCTTGTCAGCCAAAGTCAATGGACTGTTCCAGGATGAATTCACAGCAGCACGGACAATAATTCCCTCATCCAACCAACCTTGAACAGCCTTATCAATGACTGGTCTCATGGTGAACGGCAAAGGGTACTGTCTTTGGTCTGCAGTAACTCCTTCGGGCCTTGATACAGTAGATGAATAATAGATTCAGGTAAAGTACAAAAACTTCCCTTAGGTATAGCAGCATTGGCCTTAATAAACGGCTGAACAGATCGCATGAAGTGAACATGTTCTGTTTCTGTACCTGCTGGTGATTCATTGGGTTGATATGTTTCGGCTTTTGGCACGATTGCCATCTCCTCTTTGGCCTGATGGGTTTCTGATGTATCCCAATCAGTCGCGACGCCAGTGAGAGCATGTTATGCACTGATTACGGGAGGATCAGTGCAAGCTGGACAAGAGGGTGGTGTTAAGTGCTTTCGCAAGACAAGGACAAGACAAGACAAGAAAAGAAATAAAACAGGAGCAAGAAATAAGAACGAAATCGGAACAAGAATAGAAACAGAAAAAGAACCAAGACAAGGATAAGACAAGATGGAGAACAAGATAGTACAAGAGAATACACACACAATTCTTGACTGAGGTTTATTTCATAAAATAGATCGGGTATTTATACTAAAAGATGCGAAACAGAATAGACAACGATAATAAAATAAATAAATGAAATGCAGAGCATAACATGAGGTAACGCATAGATCAATAAAAGGAGGAAGGACAACGATAGAGAAGAACACAAGAGCAAGTATAAAGGTAAGCGCATGGACCAGCATAGCAACAGTGAAGGAGTGTGCTTGGACCAATAATGCATATGGTCATGCATTATCACCAAGACAACGTGTGCGCGGGAATGGTCATGACAAATGACCATAGCACAATGGCTAGCAGTAGAAAAGGAAGCCATCAAGGAAGTCCAAGCCGGATTAAGATTCATTCATAGAAGGAAACTGTGAGCCAAGCCCAGTAATCCAGTGCAGACAAATCAAGTCGATAAAGACAAGGCCCCCGAAAGAGTATTGCAAGTTAATTATCAAGGCATAATTACCAAAGACTGAGACGAAGACAGTGTGTTTGCAGACACAGAGGAACGATGGTCCACAGAAGAGGAATTTTCTGAGATCGACAGCGAAGACGACCACTATTCAGGCTACGAATCTGATGACACGATTTTCAATTATCCATACGATCCAGAACGTTTATAGAAGACCACCCTTATCGTATGCACAAGTATCAAGGGCCGAGAAAAAGATGTTGTAGTAGATATTAGAGCAGCCTGCTCACTGATTAGTAAAGGCCTAGCACAACGATTAAATCTACCGATCAACAGCATGAAGTTTAGTGTGGAATTGATCACTGGTACATACTCTGCTTCCAATGGAGTATACAAAAATGTCTCCATTTGAATTGGTAGCAAGTTACGACCTGAGCATTTCCTAGTGCTAGAACATGACGACGATTTGATCATTTTAGGCATGATATAATTTGAAGAATACAAGGCCACTCCACATCCAGCTCTTAGGCAGCTTTACATACCCATCAAGAATGGTAAAAGTGGCGTCATCGTGCAAGGCAGAACCATGACAGATGGAGAGAAAAAGACATACACAAGCAATCTCTCACAGCTAGCTATTTATACTGCCAACGTAAAAACAGTAGAAACTCATACCGTCCTTCACACAGGATCTGATGATGGCATGAGCCAAAAAGAAGAAAATTGTAATATTCTCTCCGAAATAAAAGCAATTTTGAACCAGTATGATCATTGTTTCATGAGACCAGCGGTCTAGGCAGAGTAAAGGGATTCGAGCACCAAATATGAAGTACCCATTGTTAGCAGGCCCTATTGAGTTACATGGAAGGAAGACAAAATCCTGAAGGAAACTCTGGACTACCTTATGGAGAATAACCTAGCAAGACCCTCCAAGGGCGAATGGACTGCACCCATCTTATTTGTAGATAAGAAGAGCAGAGAACTGCAAATGTGCCAAGATTACCATAAGCTGAATCAGATTACAGTCAAGGATAGCTACCCATTACCGCATATTGACGACCTTATCAACTCATTAGGTGGATCCAAGACCTTCAGTACCCTTGACGCTGCCTCTGGTTATTGGCAAGTACCTATGGCCGAAGATTCGATAAAAGACCGGTTTTACAACCAAGTATGGAACCTACGAATTCTTAGTGATGCCGTTCGGACTCACTTCTGCACCCGCTACCTTTCAACGCAACGCATGATGACCAGCATCCTGCGTCCGTTTATTAGTTTGTTTGTATTCATATATATCGATGATATTATTGTTTATTCAGCAACAGTAGAAGAGCACACAAAACACTTGACGTTGATGTTTGAAACTTGCAAGCAGTACAACCTAAGATTGAAGAAAGCAAAATGTCAATTTGCCGCCTGATGAGTGGAATATTTGGGCCACATCGTCTCTGACAAAGGGATTGCACCCACAGAATGAAATGTATAGAAGGCGTTAGAACTAGCAGCTCCCCGCAACAAAGTTAGGTGCGCTCCTTCCTAGAAACCACAGGTTACTACCGCAGATTCATATTGGAATATGCAAAGCACGCCAAGCCTCTGAGCAAGCTAACGAAGGATAAGACGATTTTCGAGTACAGTAGAATAAAGAGCAGAAGAATGCTTTCGAATATCTGAAGAAATGTTTGACGAAGCCGCCAATCCTGAGCTATCCGGATCGCAAACAAGTGCAAATTTTGACAACAGACGCCTCAGGTCAAGGTTTAGGAGCCATCCTTTCACAATTACCAGATGGTAGTGACGAGAACAAAACGGTCATTGTGTATGCCTCGCGAACCCTGAAGCTCACTGAAGAAAAATTGCAGCCACGCATTTGGAAGCCCTGGCAATCATATACAGTGGTGGTAAAAATGGTTCTCGAGATTGTGACTTTTTGACGTTTTTATGGCTGGGCGGATTTTCCACATAAAATCTGCGATTTTTTTTTCCATTTCCATAATCAGCGACCACTTTTTTACTATAGTGCGCATTGTCAGTCATCTCATCTCATGTCAGTTCTTCTCATCCTCATTTCAATTACTTCATGGAGGCATCTCGAGAACCATTCTTGTCTTTGGTTAAATCCAAACTAATAACGGGTATGTCCACCCTTAGCCTTTATTACAGCTTCAACCTGCGCAGGCATACTCTCAATATAATTGCGGCAGGTCTCCACAGAAAAAGTTTGCCACTCTACTTCTATGCGATCCCACAATTCATGGATACCTTTAACCTGGCGATCGTAAGCACTCAATTTCAACTTTAAGTGGTGCCAGATGTGCTCAATCGGGTTAAGATCCGGCGACTGAGCAGGCCAAGGCAAAACAGAATAGCGTTGCGACTCAAGGTACGCCTTGGTGTACTTGCTGGTATGCTTCGGATCATTGTCTTGCTGGAATATCATGGCATCTTCATCAAAGCCGAAATGGTTGATCATGCGCTGCAAAGTAGTATCCAAGATATGGACATAGTCCTCCTTTTTCATACAGTAGTACCATCAAAAATCTGGGAGCCATATCCAAGCCCTTCATAAGTGAGGCAACCCCACATCATGATCCACCTTTGCCATGCTTGACAGTGAGATCAAGATGATGGGGTTTCAAGGGATCACCAGGACGTGACCAGCAGTACTTGGGAACGCCAGACGTTGATCTTGGTCTCGTCTGACCAAACAACTCGCTTCCCAGTCGTCAATAGTCCAATTTTGGTGGGCTTTCGCCCACTCCAGTCTTGCCTTCTTGTGCCTGGCAGTAAGGAGAGGCTTCTTTATCTTAAAGTGGGATTCGAAGTCTAATCTCTTCATCAGATTACGGATGGATGAGTAGCGGCAATCAATGCCGAGACCAAGGCAGTACTTGTGTACCTCAACAGCGGTCTTGAGTTCCCCTGTGAGGACTTTTCTACGAATAGAGGCGGCCGTGGTCTTCGAGAAAAGTGATGGCCACCCAGCATCACCATTAGTACGATCAGGGAGTAGCTGTTTCGCATACTTTGAAACAACACTAACAGACAAGTGCAAAGCAGCCGCAGTTTTCTTTAAGCTTTTGCCGTTCAAAAAATGCACTTTGATGCTGTTAAGCTTATCTTCAGTCAGTTTTGGTGCATGTTATGGTCGTGATTATGAAATGGTGATTAGAGAAAGGCGGATTCAAAAATGCTAGTATGAGGATACTTTTTAAAGACTTCTGTTTTGCTTACTATATCAAGGTATTGTTGTTTATCCATTTTTAGAAAACGTTCGTGTGTTTTGTGTGCATATTTCTGCAATGATATTTGCATCTCCACCAAAGACAAGAATGGCTCTCGAGATGCCTCCACGAAGTAAAGAAAGGAGGATGAGAAGAACTGACATGACACGACTGAAAATTCGCACTATAGTAAAAAAGTGGTCGCTGATTATGGGAATGAAAAAAAAATTGCAGATTTTTATGTGGAAAATCCGCCCAGCCATAAAAACATCAAAAAATCACAATCTCAGGAACCATTTTTATCACCACTGTAATTGCTCAATTTGAGCTTAAGGTGATGCCATATGTATATGCTCAATGGAGTTCAGATCCGGCGACTGGGCCAGCCAAGGCAGAACAGAAAAACGGCACGAGTTCAGGTAGTCCTCCGTATACTTGGCGGTATGCTTGGGATCGCTATCATGTTGGAAGATCATTGCATCTTCGTCCAGGTCGTAATGCTCGATTGAATTATGCAGAGTGGTCTTCAAAATCTCTATGTAATCCTCCTTCTTCATTGTGCCGTCGAAAATCTGACACACATAACCGAGGCCTTCATAGGTCATGCAGCCCCATAGCATGATATTGCCGTTTCCGTGCTTGACAGTCAGATCCAGATGATGCGGCTTCAAGGGATCACACAGCTTAACCCAGCAGTATTTGACTCCATCCGAGCCCCAGACTTGACCTTGGTCTCATCAGACCACACCACCTGTTTCCAATCGTCGACTGTCCAGTGTTGATGAGCTTTGGCCCAATCCAATCGCGCCTTTATGTGTCTCTTGGTAAGTAATGGTTTCTTGATTTTTATGCAAGCTTGGAACCAAGTTGCTTCAACGGATTGCACACTGTTTTATGTGTGCACGATGTCCTCAGCTTCCTCAAATATTTCTGAACGGCAACGGCAGTGGTAAGCTCACCAGAAAACCTTCCGGTGCACTGAGGCAATGGTTGTTGGTGAAAACAACGAAGGTCGTCCAGCTTGCATATTGTCACGTTCCGGGAAGCACTTCTTTGCATACTTGGAAACAGTACTGGGAGACAGTCTCAAGGTAACGGCGATTTTTTTATAGCTCTCACCTCGTGAAAGGCGCACCCGGAGGTTGTTGAGCTTGTCAGCGGTAAGTTGATTGATGGCATGTTAGTGAGGTGAGAAGAATGAGGTTATCACAGAGGATGAGGTTGATCAGGACCACATGGCACAACCGCTTTTATACTTCCACGTTTCTGTCAAATTGAACATCATCTACGATACTATAAAAGGCTTGCCAGCACGGTCTTTGATCACCGCAACATTATTTCACATGCTTTTCAGTTGCTTTTTTTTCGCGCCATTTGAGCACCATTCTTAAATGAAGATCACATGCGGAATTGGCAATGGCATTAGGATGAATTAGAGTAAAATGCTTGGGATCTCGGCACAGCATAGAGAAAAAAGAATTCTCTTTTTTTTATGAGGTCGCGGTACTATGAAAAACGTCCTCAAAAAAAGATGCAGGGTGATAGCAATCTCCAGATCCGCCCATTATACACTAAATACAATATGGAACTAATGGAGCTCCTGAATCATACAATCCTGCCCAGAATGCTTCGTGTATATTTTTTAGAGGACGTTGCCATAAAGATATTTTTATTTCGCCAGCGTTTGTCATATCAGCAAGGAAGAAAAACGGGTGAACAGACGCTTTTTTTATTTTCAGATTTACTCGAAAAAATGGTCCAAACAGGTGAGTTTCCGATAGAAAGAACGATGTCTTGGTCTGAGGAGGAGTTGATAAACGATAGAAAGAATATCCAGATTTATAGAAGGGAGCACTCCATGTCAAATGAGAGGTCGGATTGATGATGTCCGTGTCGGATATGTAATTGATCATGTTGGGATACCACAATTACAGGTTCCAATTTCGCATCCTATTTTTCTTCTGCATGACACATTGCACTTCACACATTACAAGCTGAATCAGATGTCAGGTCGCTATCGGGTCGCCGGTTCGGGTCAGAGGCTGACCCGAGCTGTCTACCAGTTCAGAAATAGTCGATCTGACCTGGTTTTTATCGGTTCAAGTCGGTTCGGGTCAATGACCCGGCGACCCGTTAAGGAACCCTAAGTTCTGATACAGTGAAATATCGTAACCTCTACCATCAAGATGTAAGCTAGCTTGAATTCCTGGAATTAGCGTCCTTTTTGGCAGGAAATGTAAGTTGCTCAAAGATAGTTGAATATGTCACTATCATCGTCTGGAGCTTTACACGGTAGAATTTGGTAGACACCATTGAAAGTCTCAAAAGTGAGCCCTTTTCCAAGAGTAGATTGATCTCGGTCATTATCAATATAGGTTTCCAGGTAGAGTTTGTCATCTTTTTTTTTTTATCTCTGATGTCTTTTGCACCAAAAAATGAGAAATTTTGATTCTGAATAGACAGAAACAACCATCCAGTAACAAGCGTTTTTGGTAGCATGCTAATATCAGATAAGAGCGCTGTGAGTACAAGGTGTTTACCAAATTTTAGACTAATGACCTTAGGATGACTAGAAGTCATAGTCTTGAGGTATTAACAAGTGCATTTTGCTTGCTTACTTGCTACTTTAGCGAGGTAGGTGTGAGTGAGGAGAAGGTTGATTTCCCGCCTCCACTGATTGGGACCTGTGGGGAGCGGAAAGAGCCATGGTGGTTGCATTTTGTGAGTTCTTGCAGAGACTGAGCGGTTTTCAAACGCCGCAACACGAGGGAAAATCTATCTTGCAAAGGTTTCTTTCGGCCATTCTTCTTCATAATTTCACTCTCGATAAAGCCATGTCTGTACCATTGCAGGAATTTATCGGTATGTTGAACTTCTAATTCATTTCCAGGCTACTCTTCGATATAACACCCATCTTGTTAGAGGGAGCTTGTAGCCCTGTACGCTATGAACCTGACTTGGCTCTCAACCTCGAGATTTGCGAGATGATCAACAAGAAGCAAGGCAACGCGTACGGATTGGCCTCACATATACTTTAAGATAATATAACTCACGTATTTTTATAGTCCCAGAGAAGCAGCGAAAACTATTGTGCGACTCGTGAACAGCCGAAATCTGAATGAAGCCTTACTGGCTCTTACGGTAAACCATCATCGACCTCAACCGACCTTCACACCTCTCATCATACAGCACCTCAGCTTCTGGATAACTGTGTAAAGAACTGCGGTTATCCTTTTCACCTCCAAATTGCAACAAAAGAATTTCTCAACGAACTTGTTCGCAAATTTCCTGAACGTCCAGCTGTAAGTATTTTTGCTGTCCCTCTTATGTGCAAAGCTGCGACCACAATCGTCTCACTGTAAAAATTACAGCCATTTCCAAATCAAATTGTGCAACGTATTCTATATCTGATAAAAGAGTGGAAAGTTGCATTAACGGATATGTCGCGTCACAAGGACGATCTTGTTCACATCAAGGATATGTATCGATTGCTACGATTTAAAGGTATATTAACCAGAGCATACGTCTGCCTCTTTGTGCGGTAGAATCTGAAACGAGAGTTTTTACTGAGTGACTTATAGGATATCGATTTCCGGAATTGCGCGACTCCTCAGTAGCAGCCTTGGCTCCATCTGAGGTAACAACAGGGAGCTATCTATCTTAGGTTGTAGCAGGATTTAACACGATTATTATTTTCACAGTCTTTAAAATCTGCAGAAGAACTCGAAGAGGAAGACAGACTAGCACAGTCGGCAGTAAGTACACGCTCACGTGAGATATTTGTAATGTAGTGACTAAAAAAAATGATGTTTGACTGGTATTAGAAATTGCAAGAGTTGATTCGACGAGGCAGACCACAGGATCTTGTAGAGGCTAATCATTTAATGAAAATAATGTCTGGCTACGTGAGTACTGACTTTTTTGGACTTTGGGAAACGATAATGAAAACATCAGCCTCTTACAAAAGAGAATTGATTGTAGGACCAACGATCAAAGCCAAATTACAAGCAAAAATTCGAAGAGGAGCTGCACAAAATCCAAGACAAAACAATTTTGTTTTATGAAATGCTGGAAAATATAAAGGCTGGAGAAAAGTTGAAACAGAACGACACGATCATGGTAAGGAAATATGCAGTATTCTTCTTATGGGCATTCCAATTGCTGATTGACCATTGTCATGGAAAACCAGGAACTGAAAAATGCGTGCTCGGGCGCTCAACCCAAACTACAAAAGATGATCACGGAAGTTGAAGACCATGAAATGATCGGTAAGTAAAGAAATTCATTTTCAATATGCATGTCACTTAGGTGCGTGGCATTCATTCATTCATTCTTTTTGTTTTCTTCTGGCAGAGAAATTGCTGACATTAAACGATATGATCAATAACGCCATGGCCAAATTTGCCGATATACAAAAGGGATTGTTTAATACGTCGTATGAAATCAGTGGCAAACCGCCAACACAGACCAACGCGTCTGAAGCTCCGACACAAGCCATTAGTCTGATCGATTTAGACGATATGCCATCCACGCAATCCTCCGGCCCTGTCACTCCCGCTCAATCATCTTCCACCAGCGTGCTTGACGAACTCAGCGATCTCTTTGGGCAAAGCGCAGCCATCACAACAACAGCGACGTCTTTGGGTTCACCCGCGGCTCAACAAACGGCTTCGCCTGTGGCTCCTTTGGACTTTTTGTCTCAGCCGGTGCCAGCGACATCCACTACTCGTTCCGCAAGTTCTGCACCAGCGGCTGCTTCACCTGTATTCTCAAACACCATGTTATCGGCAGGATTGAATACCACGTTATCACTCTCAAATCCTGGCACTCCTAGTACCTTCTCATTGAATTCTACTGGGAGTGCGCAGTCGGTTGCACACGACACAAGTAAGTTTCTGACAGGTTTAACGTCGTCATGATGTATGCGGAATCTAAGCATGGTGTTAGTTATTTTGGTCAACAAAAATGGATTACATATCGAACTGGAAGTGCAGCAGCGCGATACTATTTGGACATTGAAGGCATTGTTCTCCAACCGATCCACTGCACCGATGGAGAACTTGACTTTACGTTTGGCTGCCCCCAAGGTATGTTACTTATTCCTCGCTCTCTAAACTCATGAAAACGGTTTCTCATTTGTATGCTTGATTTGTAGTCTATGCAGCTGAAGATGGAATCCCAATCCTCCCAAACCATACCTTCTAAGACGGAGAAAACCGTGACGCAAATCATCAAACTCAACAATCCAAACAAAGTAAATACCACCACACAACCTATCATATAAATTGCGTACACACAGCTAATCTCTGCAAACAGGAACCTTTAAGATTGAGATACAAGGTCACCTACGAGCAATTCGGTGTGGAAATGGAGCAATCAGGAGACTATCATGCCTAGATTAACTTTTTGAGCTATTGGTGCGCAAAAATTTTGTATCTTTCACTGATCTCTTAGAAGTCGTTTTTTCGCTTCATATGTATCATGCACCACTTTAGAATGAAGTCTGACTGCGAAAATTGTAGATCCATTAAGCTCGAACGAGAAACTGTCTTCATGGTAACGATACAGTATGCAGTGAGCCGTGAACTGAAGGATATTCAGACATTTGGGAGAATTTGGTTTCAACTGTTGCAGTCATCCCTTTTGTGTCCATGGTCACGATCTTCGTCAGAGGGAAAATCAAAAAATCAGTCTTACAGGAGTTTTTCTGAAAAAAGCTGACAACCAAAGGCCCAGAGCATAACGCTGCGCAGATAAACTGCATTCTGATGAGAATGACATATTAAAATTCGCATCAGCCTTGAACTTACCAGACTCTGGAATATACTGTATGTCTGTCGACTTCTTCGATGAACGGTTATTATATAATACGTTATAGTCACCAAGCAAGAAACTGTATATTTCCATTCCCATGGGAACAAGCTTCCGAAGCAATTGAACTAAACTGTTGGTTATGTTTACGTTAAACATTACCAGGCTGCAAGATCAGGACTAACCTAATCAACGTATGACCTCCGGATGAATTCTTGAAGACAGATGCAAAACAGTTTAGATCGAGCCCAGGCTAGCATCAGGAAGAGCAACATGCTGCTGCTTCGATATCGCGTTTCTAAGACTGCATGTTCTGTTAAGTACAACAGACAGTGGATGCTCGTACACCAATATGATCTGTACAGGATCGCAATTTCGAGTTAGGTCTGATCATTCTCTATTTGACCGGACGATTCAATCTAAGTATCCCATACAGATATACTAGCTTCCGCACTCACCGCGTCATGCCAACAATAGCTTGTTGACGATGGTTCGTCCGTTGGGTTTCCACCTCACATCTTGTGTCGCCTTCTCTTTGGATGCTCATCCCTGTTTCTTGTCATTTTTGTTTGGTAGCACAGTCAATAAATCTTTTAAATTTGCAGCATGCTTTATGCAGTTCCCTATGCTTGGCTGTAGCAGGCCGATCCATTTGTAATACATTATTAATTTCTGAGCCCAAGGACCTTGAAGCATTTTGAATAGACGACTAAGCTCGCGAGAAATGACTTTTAGTTCCTCATCTGGCCACTTAAAAATAGATCACTCTGTCGCGTATTCTAAAATCGAGACGCTTCAGATTCCCATCTTTTGACATTGCGTGGTTTTTCAGCATGCAGAAACTTGGGGATTTCCTTCTTGTACATGTCTCTTGAAATTTTTGGCCTATGTTTACGCCAGAGAATTGCATTCAACCGCTTCCCTGTAATAATATGCTCTGTTGGTATTTGGAAAACTGCATCCATGATCTTTCTCTCTTTTTTTTGGATCGCCTAGAGCCCGGATCGTCGGTAGAATTTAGTTGTGGACAAAACGGTGCCAATGTCGTTCCATGTCCCCATCCTGTTTTCCTCCACATACTTGCGTAAGTTGCTCTCAATTCGGGGAACTCACTCAGCTTGCTTCACCTACCGTTCCCCGTCACCTCAATTGTTCCTGTTACAAAATACATCAAGCAAAGCTCAGGTTCTGCTCCCGTTAATAACCCACCATTTTTTATGGTCCCCTGTTCACGTCAAAATAAATAACCCCAAAGGTCTCAGCTATTATTCCTATGGAAATCAGCAAGTCTATGCCCTTGAGTCACTTTCGGTTTGATTTTGTTGCTGTTTCTTGGGTTCGGCTTTACATCTAGAAGTTTGGGTATTAATGAACTCGATTACTGCGTGGTCTCCAACATTGCATTCCTTAAGGAACTCCGCGCTGCTTTTGGCGGAATAAATGAAATGATTGTGTTTGAAACTGCCTTAATCTGATGCCGACAGTCGTCATCTCTTGCGCCTGAATATACCGCAACCTTCCGTCACCTGGCTCTTAAAGCTGGCAAAGACGATGCTACTCCTCTGGACAGACCGCGATGATTCCTCTGATTGTATCAAAAATTGTATTACCTCGCTCGTCTCCCCGCTACCATTTAGAGAATTTTTCATCAAGAGTCTTACATTTGATAAAATATGCGAGAACGCGAGGACCAACACTGCCGATGCATGATCTAAAATTTTACGATTACTTTATTCATATTCGATGTAGGGACAATTATTAATAGGTAAATTCACAACTCATAGACGCATTTTATATTTATCCTGCTGATTGTAGTATCCAATATGGTGCAAGGTCTGCAATGACCTTCTCACTTAACTTTGGCATTTGTTCCCTCCAAGTGGGCTTTTCTCAATTCTTCAGCTGCTGGATTGATAGTGAGGCTCAACGTCTTTACAGTATTTCTTTCAAGTACCGTTACTGGAATACCGATTGTTTGCGGTAAGCTTTTGGATTCTTAAGAACATTGTGCAATTCGTTGGTGTGGATTTTTCCGTGCTAAGATGGTTTTGCTTTGACGAGGTTGACTGCTTACAGAATGCGGATGATGCAAATCGCATCCAGTGCTGTTTCCAACAGGAATTAACAGAGGGTCGACAGGTAAACGGCTTGCATGATTAAAGGAACTGTTGTACGAACTGCTGCGAGTGGAAGGATAGACACCAAGGCAAAGCCTGCGCTTCCTGTTGATGAAGCGTATTGGAGCATTGGTTCTCACATTTTGGCACCGAGTTCACCAACTTTGCCATTTGACTGGTTCACAGTGCTGCTTAACGTCTCCATCAGATGGCAAATTTCGTTTTGGAGAGCTGGGCGAACAACCTTTTCTTTCTTATTTCTTTGAACTCGACTTGCGTTCGTAGGGCGCGCCACTGCGTTACGGTTATGAGTGACCGGAGTTTTTCATATTTCGGGTAGTAGGTTGCTTTTCCAGAGAGATATATCACTCGTGCCCTATGCTTCCTTGTCCGGGGCTTTTCTGGTTTTTCGTATTATTCGCTTCGTCTGTACTCTTGATTGGACGCTCGCACAATTATTATGTGATTTGTTGGGAAATAGTCTTGCATATTTCCGTCGAATGAGCTTATATCGGCCTTTCTGGTTACTGTCATTGCTTTGATATTGTGAAAACTAAATGAGTACTGGCAGCAGATCGTGCCTTACTTTATGAATGTTGGTTTCCATGACATTTTTTTAGTCCTTGACTAGCGGTTACAATATATCATATAGAAAAGGATAGTAGTAGAGGCTTTGGCTTCGCCTTCTGTAGCGCGAAGATGTGTTAGCTATTATTTGACCTTTACTGTAGTTTATCCATAGGCCACACAAAATTTTCTCCATGCAAAAAGCACAATCAAAGCCAAAGTTTGAAGTGCGAGTAACCAGCACTGGGAATGGCACTATATCAGTATGATGTAGTATGCGGTTATTATTATATTTTACAGATAAAGGAAAGCAATATTCGAATAAAAAAAAGAAAAGCATCCAAACTAGGGCCAACTAGGGCCATGGCTCGTCCAGCCGATCACTATATATATTTATATATTATGATGAATGAAGTTCTTGTGATGGTGCGGCCGCTTTCAAGGAAGCGGAGCTATACATGGGGGATGCATCCTGAGACATTGAAAGATGATATGACGATGAATGGCCAGAATTATCGATCGCGGGTTGTCGTTGATTCAGTTGATAAGGATAAAAATCAGATGAAGGATGGTGATTTGGATAAGGTAGATATTGTTGTTGCGCATAGATGGAGGTCGGAGGATGAGCACGGCCATCGGTTACTGCACCATCAAACAATCGCAGATCGTTTGACGGACTTGGGTAGGAAGAAATCATACCAGCTGACGGCGACTGCGGTTTCCTGTGTTTCCTTAACTGTTCCACCTTTTTCAAAAAGTCTTTGGACGATAGATCAGCTCGATTATCCAGGAACTGCGGGTCTTGCAAAAACGGTTCCAGATCTTCAGGTACCTACAGGTAGACACAAAAGCTCAGAAAATGAGCTTTCCACGATAAACAATTCTCCTGCATGATTTTTGTCACTTACAAGACAAAACTCCTCGTAGCATTCGAGAAGCGTTTCCACAACGTGAATGGCAGCAAATGAATCATCCTTGACAGGATCCTTGTTGTTGGTCGTCAGAATATTAGGCGCAATCACGCGAGCAAGGTTCGGAATATCCATGCGGCTGCCGACATCCGTAGTAACATGAGAAAAGCTGGCAACCCATCTGAAAAACAGGAACAGCACTTCCATGGTGTCACGATTACAACGAGGAAGCATACAGCATGCCAAATGAAGAACCCGTTTCCGTACTTTGGAGTCCTCCAATCCTAATAAAAAAGGTAAGCATTACGACAAGACATTTTTCTTTTCACAGTAGCAAAGACCAAAAAAAAGTAACTTACGTTGAGCGTAGCAAAAAAGACCATGAAGTTTGTAGGTCAATAAGGGCTCGGGAAGTTCACGTAAGAATTTCTTCAGCAAAGCAGCCACTTGAACGGCATTTTCTGATGATAGGTTGACGTCGTGCGGATTCTTATCCAGTTGCTCGCTGACTTCCTTCAAGCGACGAATATTGCCGTTTTTACGGAATACGCCTTCCACTGACATATCTACGTAAAAAGAAAGAAGTAAATACCTCCGTCAGATATGATACCCCATCATATTCGATACTAATTAACAACTAACCCATTTGTCGCATTGCAGTAATGGCATCGTCTACGAAAGCGGCGATCTTCAGAGGCGATGGTCCGGCGCCAAGATTGGATTCTACTCCGGTTTTCTCGGTTAATGCATCCAGCAAGACACCAAATGTGCCTTCTTCTTTCCCTTTTTGGTTTCGTTTGTTCACACCAGGTTTTTTGAGCGAGGTGAAGAACTTGCCCCAAATGGACGTCTTCTTGTGTTCAATAAGATTCAACAGTTCGCTAAAGGAGAAGAACTCTCGAACGTACGGTTCAATATGAACCACGGCCACATGACGTATTATCATATGCTGTAAAGCGGATAATTCCGATAGATAAATGCGAGACGAAGCTGAACCGGATCCCGCGGTATCGCTGAGCATGGTGGGCTGAACCGATGGCGGATGATAGGGCTTCTGATGCGACACGGCTTCGGCAGCCATGTGAGGAATGTCATCTAAATTAACACTGCGGGTAGCCTTATGTCTCGTATTATTTTTGTTTTTCGGTAACGGTGGTAATTCCTTGTGCTGATCCATACGGCGCAACAAACTATCTAACCGCGCCGGCGCAGGCTTGGATGGTTCTTTTGCTGCAGCTGTTGTAGTTGCTGTTGCTGTCGCTGTTGTATCGCCTGGTTCCTCTGTTAATGGGTTCATCTGTGCATTGCCCATAATCGTCGATCGTTTCGCCGTTTTGAAGGAACGTGATATTTTGCGGTCAAGTCTGGCGGAAGAAACGCTTTGTGCATCAGCAATGTGTGTTGGGTAATGGATCGTTTTTTCATCGAGAACCGATGAAAGCACCGATTTGCTTTCGACGCCAGGCGTTAAAGGCACGTCTTTCGGTAAATACGGCTTGGATTTGATGGAGATATCCACAGTAGACAACTGATTATCTGTAGACAATCGCCACCAGCGACGATAAAATAATAAGAGAGTAAATAAACAAACAAAAAGGCTAAATTTGGGTTCCCATAGGATGCCCTGCCGCGCTTACCTGTGACCTGCAATATGCCACAAAGTCGACTTAATGCAATGCGTAGCAAAAATGCAAACTGAGTCAACTTGGTAACATACTCGAAACGCGTCCCATCCACACCAGCGCATTGAGTGCACAGCACGGAAAGCGCTGCGGAACTGAAAACAGCATCCTCTTGGTTATCAGCATGTAACTTTCGTTTACATTGGCGACAGTGAAAACATTTCAGATGCCATCGATAGTTGCCGTATTTCCAACAGTGATCTTCAATTGTACTTTTACAAAAGTGACAGTAATCGGAAGCTTGTTTCGCCTTGAATAATCGCTGACTGTCTCGACTGTGTCGTTCCTTCCCCGCCACTTCCATCAGTTTCGCTAAAAGACGAGTGACCGCAATAGGCGTGCCAATTTGAAGTTCCTAGCAATCATTTTTTTTCTCCTATTGAGCTTTCTTCTGTCTGGGAGTGATCCGTTTTGGATTCTCTGTTATACATACCAACCGCAAAGCTGCAGTTAATGCGACCCGAATGAGATTCTTTAGGAAATGGGCGAGACCGGTGACCAACGATAGTAACTCCTGAGTAATTCCCAGTTTCTTCTTGTCCATTTCTTGTGTGCGAGATAGTAAAGAGAAGAAGTTGATGATCTTTTGACACAGCATTTTGGCTTCGCCCGTATATTTGAACTCTGCAATGAAAAGGCGTGAAGGATTATAATGATCATGATGAGTATGTGGATTATACTGTTCCCCCCTTTTTTTAGTTTTATTTTATTGTACTCACCGGGTTGTCGGTATTGTTGATGAATAGCCAGCAATTCATCGACGCCAGAAAACAAGGCTTCCACGTGGATGAGGAAGCGTTCGGAAAGACAAATACCTTCCACATAGGCTCCATTGGACACATGGAGTAACATTTCAGAAATACATACGGCCGAAGATTCTGTAAATATCCATCAATGTCAATAAAAGCAAGACTACCGCCTATAACAGGAAACCATGACGACGAACGCTTGCCTTCAAAAGCCGATAAGACCGACCAAATGCGGAACACTTTCTCTTCCGTCTCGTGCTGTTTTTCAATTAATTCTGCTGGGTTCGGAGTTGGATCTGTACAAAAAAAGGATAGACCATATTTAGAAAATGTGGTGAATTTTTTTTTTTTTTTTTCAGGTACCGTGTTGCTTATCCGTCAAAGCAGATGACGAGAAGTTGGCCATCTTGACATTCCAGTACTAGTATTCGATCCAAATGTTAACATCAATAAAATACTTGTTGTCCATCGTTGGCGGTGTGCATCGCGCATGGGTTGAGCGAACCTTGTAAATCATGTAACATTCGGAATGCCAATGTTCAATCATGTCACTCCGTTCAATCTCCACATATTGTTTAAGAATGGCCATCTGACATCCGGCGCATGAAACAGCGAATTGAGTCGAATAGTGAAAGTGACAAAAGATTTGTCCATTCTGTTCGTAGTAAGAATCGTCGTGGCCAAACGTGGTGGAACAAACACTGCATGTGAAATGGTCGGTATGGAATTTCTTGTCGAGAGCGATAATATAAGATCCAAGCAACGGTTCGTCACAATGATTGCAGACAAGTCCGAGACGTCGAAAATAATCGCGCTCGCATAATGGAAATGTGTGTCCATCGTCGGTTGTGAAAGGAAAAAATTTGGCTGCCACAGGCGTGTTGCAATCCTATAAGCGGCGTTCATGGTCAATGGTCCCGTATTGTACACGCACCCTCATTTTTCCTCTGGTTTTCTTTTTTTTTTTTTTTTTTTTTTGGTTTCCGCCGTTTTTTAAAGTGGTTGATGGAGGTAGAATGAAGAGGAACTTACAGGGCAGGTGAAGCATTCAGGATGAAAAGTTCCCTGTAGGGCTCGTACTACTTGAGTGCCTAATGCTGCGTGACATCTGAAGCATGTTGAAGGTGGTTTTATGATGGAGGTGTCACTATTGTTCATTGGAGAGAGTGAAAAACTAGGATGGGGTAGATCACTCAATGTTGGGTATGGTTCCTCTTTCTCTCGCTCGCTCGCTCCTGGTGTGGTGGTGGTGGTAGTGGTGGTGGTGTGTGTGTAAGTGTCTTTTCTATCCTTTTCTTTTTTTTTATTGTCGTGTGTCAAGGACTCACAGAGCAATAGCGGATTTGGAAGTATGAAGATAACGATGTAGATAGAGTATATCAGTGAGAGAGCCCAGCAGAAAGAGGATAAGAGGGACTAAAAGAGGAGGGGGAAAAAGTGACGGGGAGAAAGGAGTTGGGGGCTTCTGAAAGATACAAGTACAGAAAGGGAGAGAGGAAAAAAAAAGGATACGGGAAAGCCGCATTGCTTTGACTATTAATAGGTTTGCACCCATCTTGGTTTTGTTCGGTTCTTCAAATTTTTTTTCAGCTTTCCAGAATCACTTGAGCCACGATATACTCTCCATCATGCGATAAAGAAACGTGCGACCGTCGGATGCCAAACTTTTCGCCATGCATCACGTGAAGCGTGGGTTTACCTGAAGAAGAAAACCAAACCAGTTTCTTATTCAGTCAATGCGTGGATGCCCACACTTTTTATGCAACATGCACTGAACATTACCTTGCTCTTTTCTGATCGTGACCTGCTTCCATTCCAGCTTGTGAACCGGGTAAAGAGCCTTATAAACAGCTTCTTTCATTGACCATCTACATGCCCCGTTTTTATTTTAGTCGCTTCATACTTTGTTAGGTAAACGTTTCAAGTGATTACCGTGAAGCGAGAAACATGATCTGCTTTTGATGTAGCGCATTTTGTTTGTCCATGCTGACTTTGCTGCCATCAATAATAAACTGCTTTCTATATACGCTCATTTCTTCGTCACTCAGTACCCGCCGAGCAAGACCCTCAAATCCTCGTCTTGCAATGAGCGAGGCAATTCGAGGCACATGTACAAGGTCAATGCCGATCCCTAGAATCATCAAGTAACCGTCGCCTGCGTTATTATCTTGCCCAGTCTCTTTTTTTTTTTTATCAAAATCGGAAATAGATAACGACAAGTCACATCAAATTGGTCCCCCTGAATTTTTGTTGGCTTTGAAATGAACATGAATGCTTTATTATAAGTTCAGCATCATCCATTTATTATCGGTAGCAAAAAGACCAGTTGCTCTTGCTGAACGATGTCCATTGGAAAACGATTTCTGTTGCCCATGTTTCAAGCAATTGAAAAAGTGCACGAAAAATATTAATTGAGCTAATAGTTGAAATGTCCAAATCACGCGAGAATCGTATTGCTGACTGAAAGTCGACCCAAAAAGCTTGCGGGATGAGGAAGTAGAAGGAACAGATAAACAATTTGCGGGCAAATGAATGATAGATTCATAATTTTGGTTGCCTTAAGCAACTTATCGACTCTGCTGACCGAATGATTCACACTTGATCCCTTACAATATTGCAATAGCTGATATGAGGACATCCAACTTGTTCTTCCAATAGGCTCCCAGAAATAGAATACAGCATTCGAGACGCGGAAACCGTTTTACGATCCAAAACGAACTTCTGAGCATCAAAGCATATAAATTGAATCCTTGCCAGTGCAACCATGGTTTTGGTGTTCCGATTGTTGTACTCATGCTTACATCGTCGCTAAACAGTGATACAACATTAATCAAAGATGGAATCGCCGTTTGAAGCGTAATTGCTCTTCTCCTTTTTTTGGGATGTTTTCACTCGGTTTGCACGCAAAAAGCGAGGATTGTCCGAACACGAGCGAAAACGGTAATCCCCTGTGCATCATCTACATTTGCTGTCACTATGTGAGGCCCCTATTCAAGCCATGACTCGATTTCTTTCCTTGTGTATTTGTTCTATGCGTAGTTTATTTATGATACATGAAGCGTTAAACATTAATCAAAGGGAATGGGTCTAGGTGCTCGACTCTTTTGGGCGGCGGCCGCGGCGATCGCACTGGGGACAGGAATCCCACAGCAATCGGGATATTCTTGTCCCAAAGCAAATACATCTTGACTTCCATGAGCTTGCACCGTGTCACCATTGCCATGTCCGTGGACATGGCCACAGCTATCCTGCAAAGTCTCCGCATCCGCTAATCCACCGTCAAACCGAATAAGGCTTCCAAACATAAAGTGTTGCATGATCGGCAGTTTGCCCATCACTTCCGCTTTGTACATCTTAATCATGCCTTGATTCACTTTGCTCCACAGTTTGCAAGCTGATATATCGTCAAGCATTGGGGAATGCCATCGCAATGATGCCGTGGTCTTGACGGTGTTGATGAAATGAATGCAAGCCAAATACATGTACGATTTTGAAAATTCTTCCACAATCTCTAGATCGTGGATAGACTTGGGCTTGATATATTTGTGATCTGTTACAGAAAAATTGCTGGTTATTAAGTGTTGTTCAGGTCAAAAGCGTTGTATCCGTGAAGTATAACCTACCCAAGAGTTGTGCGGATCCGAACATGAAGGGTAAAAAGTGATAATCGTCCAATCCCCATACACCATGGGAACCAGCAGGTTCCAGCCAATAGTCAAACTGTAGTTTCCGCATCAATGCTATATATCTAAGCAACCCAGTGGTTCAGCATTTTTCAGCGTAATTTTAGCGTCCAGTAAATATGAAATTGACTTACTTGACAAATACCCGCAACACCACTGCTTTATCGTCATCTGCGGTAAGTGCTCCCAGTTTCTCCAGACATAAACTATGAAGCAAAGCGTCAGCACTGTGACCCAAACACGCACGTCAATTTTTTAACACTTACAGCCACGCCATAAAATTCGCTTCGTGACCAGTACCGTAATCAATGCGTCGTCGGTTGCCGAAACTTTCAACAAAATAACGACCGACTTCTTCTGCCGCAGCTTCAGGCACTAAACGGCACATCAATTCATGTGAATTCTAAGTATTGAAACATTTCAGCATAACCCAAATCTCAACGCACGTTTATGCCTGTTGCGATTCTCAATGATGAACGTACCTCCTTCACTTTATCGTAAAACACCTGGAATGAAGGGTTGCCAAAGCGGGATTTTGAGTTTTCTGCAGGAGGAATTTCCACCACCCACTGCGATAAAGTATCCAGCATGTCAAGAATAATTTGTACATTCTGTGTCAATCGTTGTCAACACAAATACCCATTACGAGTATGTGAGTATTATCAAGCAACAAGCTATCGAGAAGAGAGGTATTACCTTTGAAATGTCAAGATCGCAATCAATCTTCAGGTTCTTCACCGAATCATTGAGTCGCACAATATAATCCATGAACTCTGAGTAGGAGGAAGAATTGAGGAATTCATCCAAGTGCTCTTTGGTGACAATGCGTTTGACAGGAACTTGATAAGTCATGGCGCAAAAACAAGTTGCGTGTGCTTGAAAAGAAAGCGGGAATTCAAGTGGGAGCCTTTTTTTGGCTCGCTTCCTTCGGTCGGGCGGTTGTGACTGTTCCATGAAATCTCCAAAAACAGCAATTCGATCTTTTTTTTTGTTTTCTGCTTCTGCTGGAATCGAGTGTGCTGTATTGACGTGTTATGAGCGATCTCACGTCTGAACAAATCGCCAAAGCGCTGAAAGGGTCCGGTTTAACTACGGAACAACGGATCGTTACAGCTACCGAAGCATGGCAGAATGAAACCATCTTTTTCCCAAATAAAGATGACTTTTTGTTCGAATGGTTATGTACCTCGTTGACGAAATACAATCAGAAACGGTTAGCAAACTATCAGCTGCAAACTTGATCGTTCAAAAGTACCTAATCTCGGAAACATTAGGGTTTTAGAGGCTGCTTTATTGCAACTTCCTTATTGGCGTCTTTTGCAAATTCTTCTTCGCCATTATCGAAACAAAGCTGAATCGAAGCTAAAAGTGGCTCCACCTGTTGTTCGTGTTCACCTTATCGTTGCTATTGCCACCTTGTTCCAACATTTACAAACAATCACTCAAGGAAATGTACAACAACGGAGCGAATTTTTGCAGACTGTACACGCCTGTCTCGAGGATCTCTTTTCAGACGCATTTGCCCTGTCTTACCGCGCAGCGTCCGAGCATATGAGTATCGCGGTAGAACATTTACTGGACGCTCTTTGCACGCAAATCGAACAATATGAAGCAGATAATGCGATAGAACGTCAGGCACTGGACGACATGATTGATATTGCACTGATTCTTTTGCATCGCTACGATCTCCAGTTGGTGCAGGCAGCTAATCAGAAAAAGGTCAGTGGATCTCGACCGACAGTATAGAGTGCTAACAATTGGAAACTGACTTGTGGGTTGGATAGATGTTTACTGCGATTCTCGGCAAATCTTTCTCCAAGTATTTGTTCATTTTCCGCCATCTTCAAATCGAGGACGATGCAAAATTTCAGGCCGTGACCCGACAAATTGCCGACATTCTATCGCATGCGTTGTTCCATCGTGATATGGTTCTTGAGTATATCCCAATCTTGAAGGGTGCGGCGGCCGGTGGTATCCAAAAATCGGTCAAGCAAACGAGCTATGTTGTCAACTTATTTGAGGAACTCACGGCAATGGTTCAGTCAACCAAAGACGAAGATCAGAAACTGAACGGTAGGTGGCGTGATCTGCGATACAGGCAATAGGCACTTGTGATAAAAACTGAATGGATTCTTCTCCATGATTAGTGTTGTACGTACTTCCTGTACTGCTGAGATCCTTTTTATCGTCGTATCGCAAGAAGAGATCAGTTAACACTGCCGCATTGCAAGATCAGAGTCGGCAAGTGGAATTTGGATTCTTCAGCGAAGCTTATCACATCGCTTCAACAGTTAAATGCACCGATCCTTCGGTCAATTTATCATCCTACGACGACATGTTAAAATGCCTAGTGGATTTCAATGTATACAGCACTCGCAATGATACCATTTCGAAAACTCAGCAACAAGTGCTTCAATCCATTGCCACCGACATTGTCAAATATTTACAAGACAGCCAAAAATACGCTCAAGCACTCGTATTCAATCTTGCAAATACGGTTTTGCAAATTGACTTTGCGTTCGTTGAATCACACATGTATACTTTGTGGCCGATCATGTTGACGGCCGACAAGAACGCTGAAGCAAGCTGTTTGCGATTAGCATTTTCGATTTTACGTACCTATTCAGCTTCAAGACAATTGGATGATTTCGTCCGCGATATCCTGACCGCAATTGACACCGTCACTGTGGACGACATCAATGCGACACTGTCGAAACCTCTTTTCTCTCGGGAATTCTTGAAAGAGTAAATTCAGCGAAACCACGTGGGATGATAAGGGATATGTTAATTGATCATGTTTATTTACAGATTCTCCACTTGTGTTTCAAAGCAAATGCCAGCAGCTCAAGCTTCGATTATCTTTCAGCGATTTGCAGACGAACTTCGCACTGCGAAGGATACAGCCAGCGATGCTCCTGCTACCAAAAAGCGAAAACACGCCAAGAAGTCGACGCCACGTAAACACAGCTCGGCTCGTTTGATCTCGACCTACATGGCTGAGTTTATTTCCGCATTGCATCTGACTCACTCTCAAGAAGATGCCCTACAACCGGCCATTGCCAACCTGTTTAGCGAATATATTCAAGCCAGTTTGCAGCAAGAAAACCAAAATTTGGATGACGCTGTATTACCGGCGCTGCAAATTCATTTCACACTCACCAATGCATTGTTTCGAGTTTACTGGCAACGGATGGATGTCACCACACGACAGGCGATTTCAAAGTCGATTGAGACGATTTTTACCCAACATTTGTCTTGTGAATCCTTAAGCTCTCGTATTGCCGTGGTTATCTCTGTAAGTAACGGATAAAGCGCTAAAAGAGGAACAGATGATAGACTCATGGAATAATTATCAGGCCAATGCTTTACTTCAACATGTTTACTACACATGTCTGCTAGCCAATATAGAAGCACCCTCTTCTGACCAATCCACGGACATTTGGAAAGACACTGTCGGCATGGTATTGGGTGCTGTCATTGATAACAAATACCCGTCTTCCGCGGACCAAGCAGTTGTATGGGATGGTCGTCTACTCAATCTCCAAAGCAAGGAAATGGTCAACATTGCATGTTATCAGATTTTGTTGACAAATTGGTTCGACGTAATTTGGTATGTATTGAGCATTACAATTGGATGTAACGAGTTATATTAAACAAATGTCTAGTCGATTTATCGATTCTTCACGCGCGGAAAAATTGGCGACGGTGCTCTTTCTTTCCACAAGCGAAAGTCCATCGTCGGTTATCAATGGCGTGAACACAGTATCGCTTCAGTCACTCAGCAAAACATTGCTTCGTTCCGCCAATTTCTATGAAGCGCGCTGCTTCAAAGGTAACCATCGGAAGGAGTGTGAAACTCTGATGCGCGTTTGCGTTACCTAATGAATTTTGCGTTTGCTAGAATGCGCTGTCAGTATTATTGTTCAAGCAATTGCCGATCACTTTCGTACATTATCATCAAAAGAAACACACAGCACAGTGCTGATCAGTTTTATCTCGCACATTTCATCGTCCAAGCCTGTGGTGTTATCGTCCGACATCATGGCCGAGATCGAAAGTGTCATGGATGAAACATTTACGCAAATGAATGAAGATATCAAGCAGGAGGAGACCACAAAGTTGGACAAAGTAGCGACCTTAATCAACTTGCTCCTGTTGATGCCCATGGACTACTACAGTCGCCAAGAACGTCAAAACATTTTAGTCCTGGTTTGCTTGGTGGATGTGTGGACCTTTTCTCTTGGCGGGGCGGATTTAAACTGCAAATTGAAGACATCGTCCATTTGCCGAGCACTGAATGCACGTATTACTCAGTTTACTCACACACTTGGCTTTTTGGTATGTTTTATCCATTGGGTGATGAGTCAGTCCCTTGCACTGCCTACTCACTCAAAATGAATGTATCACATTAGAATCAACGTCCGAAATTCGTCAACTGGTTTGTGCGATCCTACGATTGCCTACAGCGATCTCTCAATCAGGAACTGGATTCGGAACTTTTGCATTCGTGGAAATCAGTCAGTAAAAATTTGGATCAGCAGAACCTAAGGTAAGGACTTAAATAATCGTAGCATTGAAGGGATCTACCTCTCATCCCTTTTGCAGCATCCTGTGCACAATGGCGAGTGCAAAAGTAAAAGACGAAAACCATATTGTCTTATTCAAGGATACCCTCAATCAACGCATGCAATCGCTTCGCGATAGCAAGGTGGTCTTTGAGATGATCAACTTTGATTCCATCTTAAACGCACTGGAAGTGTTAAATAACAATCTCAAAGTTCATGTCAAACGGTAAGTTAGCCAAATAATTCAGGCACCACGGTTCACCACTCACATTTTTATTTTTTATGTTCTCAGTCAAGAGACGATTGATTTGACTCATGCCATCTATGCATCTGATTTCATGAGCTATATAGCTGGCTACGTGAATGAATCGTTGCAAGAATTCACATCCGTGATAGTGATGCTGGCGCAAAAGGTCACGGAAAGCGGCGAGGGCGCACAAAATGAGGACGTCATGCGCTGTGCCTTGAATGTTGCTCTGTTTAGACCAGTTTTGGAAGCTACCCGATGGCTGCAGGAATATGCGCAGATTCTTATACCTCATGGTGACCAAGGTAAAGAGAGAAATAGGTACGACTGGATCCTCAAGAGGGTTGTTTATGAACCAAGGTTGTATTCCATAGTTGTACAAGCAAAAGAACTGTCCGACAGCTTGATCGCAGTAGCGTCGCCTTTTATGCAATTTTTGCAGGCCTATCTGGCTCGCATATCTGACGATGTACTGTTCACCAACGCACTGGCCGAGTCTACCATTGCTTTTGTGGGAGCTTTATGTGTCACCTTGTCGCGATATCAAGAAATTGATGCAACCAAACGAATTCTGGCTACTATCTGGTTTGTCTATGGTCTCATTGCGGAATCAGGTAGGCTGTCATCCTGCAATCTGCGGCATCACAGAATGACTAACGGAGGACATTTTAGGAAATCGTGTTGCGGTGCAAGCTCTTGATGATACATTCACCTCATGGTTTGAATCGTTGCCGAAACATCAATTCGAAGTTCTGGTACAGAGCTTCCTTGAGCAAATTGAAGAAGAGACTGAACGTCGACTGGATGTTGAACGGGAAGGTCATCGTAAGATTTGCATATCACTATTGGTATCCCTGATCAAAAAGAGCACATCAAGTGAGTAGCGCAAACAAGAATTGGTCTTGGATCATGTCTGATAATGAATCTTTTTTTTTGTCTTCAGGCCAAAAGTTCCAGTTGCGCAAATTAACAAGTCGAATCGGTTTATCTTTGATGAAACTGGCGGAAACCACAACCTCTCTTGATCTTTTCTGTCGAATCATGGACTTGTTAAACTGCATGGCGAGTGATCCGGTAAGAATGAAACGCACACGTCTTTTTGACAAAAACCACAGCTTAACAAATTATTCATTTATCACTTGATGGTGTAGTCCCTCGAATTTTCACGCTATGATTTATCGTTGGTGCTTGCTTGTCTTGTGCAGATTGGCAGCGAATCGGCTTTGGACCGTTTCCGATCGCAGATGACTCGTACTATAGCGCATGAGTTATTCAACAAGGTGTGCTCCAGTCTGATGAGTCTTGCTGTCTTTCACCGCGATCAGCTTATCAACAACATGACACCGTACATGGCACTTTTACAATCTTTACTCCATTGTTTCAAATCCACACATATGGCGCTTGTCAGCAATAAGTCCAAGAAGAAGTCTGGTGATACTCAAGAATCCATGCGTCACGCACGAGTCATTCCACTTCTTTTCGAATACGCGCCTCTGGATGAATCATCGGCACACATCTATTCACGTACGCTCAAGACAATACCACGTAAATCCGATAAAACGACCAAGAGCAATACGCAGACAATCTATCGGTCTTTATCCAAACACATGCCATACCTGCTTCTGGAATATTTCACAATTCAGACCAATGTGACCATGAGTATCAGTCGTCCTGAAATCAAAGCCGCGCTGGTTTCCGGATTGTATGATATTATGGATATGTGCAACGAAAATGACCGCACGTTGATCATGACGTGCTTGAACGCACCTGGCAAGACACTTTTCAAAACATTCTACACCAACTGGAAGGAAGACCACAAATACACTGGACAATAACCATAGAATTTTTTTTAACATTACAGCTGTAGATAGTAATAAAGAACAAACATTGCATTCATCATTTCCTGTAAACTGGCGGACAGATATTCATCACATGCGAATGAAAAAAGAAAAAAAAAGGATGGACGCCCTGAGGGAAAACAACGAAGCAACATGCATGTCGATCACGAAACGGCTTCCACGCCTGTAAATGACCCGAGTGGCACCAAGATTTTGTACTACATAGTTTGTATGGCGGTGGCATTTTGGTTTGTCATAACGCGCAAAGTGCCACTGGGCACACGAGGTGGCTATTTTGGCTTCAGTGCATGCTCCGTATGGATGAGCAAGTGTAACAGCCAAAAAGAGAGTTCCATTCAATTCTTTGCAGCTCACACTACTTTTTTCTTTTTTCCACCTTCCTTATTTATTCTTTCCCTCTTTTTTTTCTTCTTCTCATACGCAGGTGTGCCTTGTCTTTCTTTCTTTCTTTCTTTTTTCTCCTTTCTTTTCACAATCTGCCACTGACTCATGTTGCAGCATCCTCTGGATCCTGCGCCCCATCCAGCTGAGGCTTTAGACTCTTTTACCACTGTGTCTCATGTTGAAGAAGGCCCGACTCATATTCCTCCTCGTGTATCTTCTCCTTCTCCAGATACAATTGTCCGCGCAGCCAGTCCTTTTGGACGCCGATATTTGAAACCAATCAACGGGATTCAAACCAAAGGGTTTGCACGATCAGGTTCGTCACTTGAGCCAGCCATCGATCCGGCCAATGTGCAATGCGTTGACTTTTGAATCGCCTCTGTTCTTTTCTTTTTAGCACAACGGCGATCTTCCGTGTTGACCTTGGGTTCGATTGAACGCTTGCAGCACTTTTACGCTAAAAAGGAATTGAAAACAAACAAGTAAGCGTCCGCGTATGCAAAAATTTTCTCTCTTATATATTAAACCTGTTTTCATCCAAAAAAAAAATAAGAGTAGGCACACTCGGTTTTAGCGCCACGGCTCTTACGGAGGAACCAGATGACCTGGATCAACTACCTACGCCCAAAGCACCGCCACCAACTTGGATTGATTTGGATGTCGAAACGGATCTGGATGTATTGCTGGGTTATTGTTTCCAAGATATTCAAAGCACACTGGCCACTTGGGCCATGGTAACCGGCCCTGGCCATGCTTCATCCGCCACTGAATCGGATTCAGATTCGGAAAGTGGAGTGTTTCAGATTCTACCGCTGTTGCATTCCGTCACGAAAATGCTGAATTCTGTCAAGAATTATACTCTGCATCGACATGATCTTCCGGATACATCGCTATCGAAGCTTCGTCAGTCAGCACTTCATCTTTTGGAAGCGATGAAGATACTGGAGAATCAACACCGTGTCGATGAGGATGACGATGCTCGAAGTGAAGACGGATATATCTATCGCACATCCGATTTCAATATGCTGGAAAAGGAACGCCAAGCCATTCTTGATTATTTATGTATTGTGGAGCAATGTGCATTCAATCCGCCGCATCACATCGGAAGTCCTCCGGCCGTCTTCACTCCCGAAATCAAAGCATTGATGGCCAGAACGTCGATCACCGGAACATCGACGCCTACAAACGAAGGAGTACACACACCACAACACTCTGCCATCCCGGTTTGGCTTGAAAGGGGTGCTTTTCTTGATAATGATTTAGGTAGGATTCAGGAACCGAGCTCCATGTCATTCAGTCGGTGAAGGTGGTGATCATTGAGTGATCTGACTGACAAATGGATAATTAGCTCGGTATCATGCATTATTGAGTGATTACAGACGGATCGATTCCGATGGCTCCGCAAATGCGCAAGTTGATATTCCGTCACCGGAGGAAAATGAGGATGATTTCTTGCAATTTCTTGCGTAGGTATCGGCAAGATGTATCCTGGCCGAATGAATCCAGTCTCATTTGTTTTCGTACTTGCAGGGACGGCATTATACTGTGTAATGTATATAACAATATTGTCAAACGATCTCGACGCCCGTTTGGTTTTATCAGCAAGATCCATCAAGATACACGCCGGACTTATCGAGCGATCGAAAACTTACGATTCTTTGCCGCGTAAGGTTCCAAGAGGAAGCCGCTTAGCTTGTGAATTAAAGTGAAAACCGTACACATAGAGCTTGCAAATTTAGGTTCGAACTCGTCTTTGACCCATTTGATCCAGCAGAAGTAGCTCGTAAAACCGATAAAGGACTTCATCAGGTAAAAACACATTCTATGGATTTGGCGTGATTTCATGCTGAATGTCAATCTCATCATGTTATGGCAGTTATTGAAAGCAGTGACCATTTTTTGCGATTGCGTCATTCGTGAACTGCGCCAGGACGTTGATATGGCTAGACGATCGCTTCCAACACGCCCACCCATCGAGCTGAAGATATCGGAATATATGGAAAAGAAATTGTTCATCGATGATGCACAAGAAGACGACGACACTACTTAGTCCTATTTTTTTTCACTCACTACTCAATTCATTCCCTTATCACAGTCTTTCCTTTTTTTTCATCCGTACTTTGCCGCACACATACTAGATATATCTTATGTTTATTCCCCATTATTAGACTATTGACATTCATTTCAAGAGTTTTAGAATACAATACCATGAAATCAGAAAACCTTTCATTTTTCAGCCACCCAAATCTTAAGAAATAGGATTACCCTGTCGTTATCCATAGTCATATATAAATTGCCACATATAACAATGTGACGAGAACAAACTTTTGATCCAAAAAGATCAACCTTATTACAGCTTGTACGTATCGGTTTTTGGAGACCATAAATCTCATTGATCGATTTTTGCTCGCAACATTGGGTGGCATGCCGTGAGTCAACGATAAAAGGATGGGATCGCACCACATTTGCCCTGTATTCATAATGCATTGTGGACAGCGAAAGTGGTGTTGGACCTTTTATTATGCAATGGAATTATTGTCTAGAGTGCTAGTCATAGGTTGTTCTTTGGCGTGGTAACACCGTTCAAATCAAATCATCGGATGGAGTGGTTACTGCATACCAAATTTAAGACGGTTTGCAAATTTTAAATTTTCTTACACTCCCTGAGAGGAAGATCCTCTATGATGGCGGCCGTTTACAATCCTGACGGCGCTGTACCGATAATAATCAATGCATGCAAGAAAAAATAAGGGTACACTGAGCGCCCAAGATCCCAGATTTGTTTTACATAGCTCATAGCCAAAATGTTCCTAATCTTCCAAGGGAATACACGGTGAGTAGGACTGTGGTATTTTGTAAAGAGGATGCATACGATTGATATCCATTTTTTTTTTTTTTTTTTTACTTTTTATGTGATCGTACCCCTTTTGCATGCTTTCTTATTATTTGTTGTACTCACACCATTAGAGTAAAACTTTTTTGTGTACCTGCTACCATTTCCATGGTTTTCCAGCTTCCTTCTAATTGAGCCGGGTGTCCACATGTTTTTGAATGTCCGCAAGAAGTTTGTCTTTTGTTCCTTCTCATCTCTGTATCAAGTAAAGTTCTTCCGTACTTCAAATACCAGCTCTAAATTCAGTAAAGACATTCACTGTTATAATGTGACTTTCCTGATGAGACTAGGTGAACTAGCCCATATGTTATTCTAGGCGTAACTTATTTCGTTGGTGAAGTGAATTTTGAAATAAAAATTACGTCATTAACGTTATTCGGAGATTCAAAAATTGCTGACATCACCAAAGCGGTTTACGTTGGGGTGGTTCGGTTTTTTTTCTCTTTTTTCGCTTCCATTTTTCTTTTCTCTTGTTTCAACTCCAACCAAACAACCCAACTTTTTTCCTTTGTTCGACTTTCCCTATTTTTACTTTACCAACTCATCACCAAAAAATCTGTTCAAAAATGGCTACTGCAGGATTCCTTGATATGGCGCTTGACGACATCATTACGGAGAAGAAGTCTTCCGGTCGTGGCAAAACCCAGCGTGGTGGAATCAACAAAAGACAAACCGGTGCTCGATCATTCGGCAGAAACAACTCCTCTTTGGTATGTTAAAAAAACTCTATTCTACACCGCCATTGTGCACACTCCCATACACACACACACACACACACACACACACACACGCACGAAATTTGGGAAGGAGAAACAAGTACGAGCGACGCAAATGACAGCGCCAAAAAAAATATCCTGGCCTCTGGATGACTTCATGGTCGAATGATGATGATGATGATGATGATGATATGACTTTTCGCGAGGACGGAAAAAAAAGACTTGATTTTGATCAGTTTGGAGGAAAAGAAAACTGCTTCTCTCCGTTGGCCGTACTGGATGTTCAGCTCAAAGCGTGTTTGTTTTTATGCCCTTTTTTTTATTGGTTTTTTTTTCTTCTTTTTTTTCGCTTTTTGCCCTCCCTTTTTTGTTTTGCGTTTCCATTTTGTGTGTGGATCACCCGTTGATGAACGTATCACTGAAAAAGTTCCACTTGTTTGTTCCTTTTTCCCACCCTTTTGTGGCCAACAGCCTTACAGCGGAAGACCTGCTCGCCGTACAGTCCAATCACAGATCGCCCCACAAGGTTCCCGAAATACGCTCGTGGTCTCAAACTTGCATTACAACGTCACAGAAAAAGATCTCTATGTAAGGAGCAAATTTTTTTCCCTTTTTGATACATGGCCGAATCTCCTGAATAGACGATTGATCATCATGACCTTTTTTTTTAGGACCTTTTTGGCCAAATTGGACCATTGAAGCGAGCCTTCCTTCACCTCGCACCCTCTGGCAAATCTTCTGGTGTTGCCGATGTTATCTTTGTCCGTTCAAATGATGCTGATAGAGCCCGCACAACATACAATAATGTCGAACTTGATGGTAAGCACAGGCGACTGAAAAAAAGCCATAACTCGTTATCCTTGACATAGCGGTGACTGATTTGTTGAACTGAATATAGGTCGACCTATGCGTATCAGCGTTGGTAATGCTGTTCCCGCCACTGTTGTTGCTCCTGTAAGAGAACGGCGACCTATGCGTGGCAGCAATGTCAATGATCGTCGACGAGGTATGCGTGGTGGTCCTCGTCAACGTCGTGAAAACCGACCAAAGCCCTCTGAGGCTGATCTTGATGCCGAAATGGATAGCTATATGAACACCGCTGTGAGTATCCCATAATTGATCCGTCGGATGTTTCTCGTCTTCAAAAATACTCATCATTGTGTTAGAACGAAGATATTCAAATGAATTGAGTCTGACACCTTTTTCTAAACACATATTGATCTCCTATTTTTTTCCCCTGCGATCAAAAAATCACATTCATATCACATCCAAATAAAATGCCTTTATGTCTTGTCTGCTTGTAAGCTTACGGCTTTTATTTGATTGTTCAGTTGGCTGGGATAAAAAACATCGCGTAATGAAACAAAGATAAAAATAGTTCAGGCTTAAAATGTGAAAAGGAAAAACAATTCAATAGAGGTTGGTAAGTTTCTGCATCCTTTCCCAGACAGCTGACGGGCCTTGTTTCGGTCACACCAGGAATTTCACAGATTCACCGCTTTTTTTTTTTTTTTTTTCGTGACATTGGCTAGAATTCCAATTTGAGGGGATTGGATGGTTCAATCGAGATTTAACGCTTCTTCTTCCTCTTTCTTTCTTGCACCGATCATTTTATGAGCCAATTGGAAAAGTCAAGGAGCAACAGCTCATTAAAAGATAATAGCAAATACAAACCGGTTCCCAATCCAGCCTATATTCCTGCAGTAAGGCGCTCGCCGGTGCCCAAGCAATCCGGTTCAACGAATGGACCACTTGCTTCACCATTCTCTTCAACGGTGACTCAACCGGCCGTCCAGCCATCGCCGCAACCGGTCCCCAAGTCTTCACCTTCTCATGATCACCAGCAACCATTAGCTTCGGCCATGGCAGCCGTGACGACGGATTCCAACGTTAAAGGTCACGATTCTGATGATGAGCAAGTACCTCCTCCACCACCCAAAGAAGAAAAATGGAAAGTATCAACGAGACGAAGTCCTCAACAGTTGCCTGTGCTGGCACAGAATGCTCATATCTACAGTCCACAAATGGGATCACCAAATCAGTTTATTGCTCACGTTCCGCCGGATGCTGTTCCTCCTACTAATGGCACGCCCTTGAAGGCTCACAATATCATGGCCAATGTGAGAGCTCAACTTCAGCAACCCATGTCGCCACAACAGGGTTATGAACAGGGATTGCATCATCCGTTCTCACCAAATGGCGCCATATCGGCATGGCCGATGGGTAATGGGAACGAATATGCTGACCACAGTCCTTCACTATCATCACCACAGCAACAGCAACAGCAACAGCAACAGCAACGAATGCATAAGGGAGCTTCGCGTCCTCGATTATCCGTCATGGAGACTGAACAGCAACGGGAGCGAAACAGTCGATTTTCACTAGGGATCTTCAAACATAAAGAGAAGCATTCAGGAACGCCACAACCCTCCATTTCCTCCACCACTTCGTCAACCTCTTCCACACCCAATTTTGCATCCTCTTATACTCCTCAAGATCAATACGTACTGGCTGACGGCGTACCTGTACTACACTATGGTAATGAACAAAATCAGGCTCAGACGGATCCGTTGAATTAAATTATGTTTGTTTCGATTTGTTTAGTGCGTGCCATTTGGGGATTCCAAGCCAAGGTAAGATATCAACAAAACTAATTCAAGATTGCGCCATTAGGCAGTAAGGGAAAAAACAACTCACTATCCTCTTTTAGATCCCTTCAGAAATGTCGTTTTTGGCGAACGATCTGCTGGCGGTGATCCGCAAACAGCCGGATGGTTGGTGGGAAGCTGAAATCGCCGATCCGAACAGAAGACAACGAGGTCTTATTCCTAGTAATTACGTTACAGCCGAGTAAAAAATAAAATATCTAATTCATACAGCATTAAAGATTATGGATGTACTTGACACTTTTTTCATGCATCGCTCAAAAAAGGCAATGTTTATCTGCATGTGGTTCCATTTTCCCGATGTTCTTTACTATCTTTGATATTTCCAGCTTACAAATAAGTTCCCCTTTCTTATTCCAATCACTGATTATTTATAGACCGTATTTAGTAGATGACAGTTCAAAAACAGAAATTGCACCCTGTCGATGTCTTGTATTGGCGTTTATAAAAGACGTTAATTTCCCATCCTGAGAGACCTAACGGTGCTGGATTAGGGTGAATCCTCATTAGCGTGCAATTCAAAACACCGACACTGATTCTTCCTGAAAGGCTTGCAAAAATGTTCGTATGAACGACAACCTGTGGGTTCATCAAAGATCAAATATTGATCATCGTCTATTATGCAATAGATAATCCCGGTACAAGATCATTGAGTAACGACGTGTATTATTCCAACAGAAAAAAAAAGCAAGGGCTAAATGATTGCTAACATCACGCCAGCTAAAAATGAAAATAACCCCTTGTATATGGCGTTGGTTCGCTTGATAAAAATCCTTCGTTCCATCGGATGCATGCTGTAGTTTCTTTTGGACGGGATGGCTTTTGAATCAGGCTTTGAAGTGTAATTTCTTGGATCATCATTTTTGCTAGGATGGTTCCCTAACCCCCTATGCTGCCAAGACTCGAAAGGAAATAAAAAGGAAAATCATCATGACCATAAATTCTGTTTTTAGCCACGACTGTTCATTGATTAATTCATTAACAAAGAGTGTAAAAATCCTCACAAAGTAAATAAGTATTAATGGCAAAGCAATACGCAGAATGATTGTCAAGTTGTCTTTTTCACAGATGCCAAGCATGGATTGTAAAACAATAAATGCCTTGAACGTGTGCATCATTAGTTATATTGATAAGACCTGTGGTGCACAAATCTGCATGATTTGCCAATCTTTCAAATGACTCCAAAATAATGCACATCCGATTCCTGTTGTGGCTGATTGTTTGATTCCCCATTGGCGATACCGATGGAACATTCTGATCCATCTTGTTACCATGTGGTGTTTTTGATATGATCCTGGGTAATTTTGGTTAGTCGCAGCAGAAATGGTAAGTTTATTTGGTTTTTCATTATTTTTTATCATCAAGCACTGTACTAAGGACACCACACGCCATAAATTGAAAATGAGACCTTTTACCATTGTTTGTGTGCAATATGTACGATCATTTGATGAGATCAAGACATAAAAAGGAATCAAATTGCCATGATCCGTTGATGTTTTGCCGAGTGCAATTATTAGAGAGTAAAAGAAAAAAATAACAAACATGCAGATGGTGTCGGCTTCCGCGCTGGGGGGGAGGGAGGGTTCATCAAAGCGTACAGATACTGTAGGGCGGACACAATCACATTTATCAAGGGGGAAATACTTTCTACCAAGATAAGCTTTATACTGTAGTCAATTGAATTTTTTGACAGCTGTTGCCATTGTTTTCCTGTTTACTAGATAAAGCTTACGCGAAACACATCCCCTTGCCTACTGAAATGCTCCCCCGCGGATTTGGGAAATTGAGGTCGGTGATATCGGACCATTTCCTTGAAGCATCCATGGGAACACCTGAGGAAAAAATAAAAAAAAAATGAGTCTTGTCTACAGTGATACATTTATCTCGCTTTGCTGGCCGTCATTGTTTAAACAACCGTGGCTCGGCTGTGAGGCGACCTTTTGGGCAGCGCGGCAAACTCCGACTACCATACACGCCTTCTCTTTCGTTTGAGCACCCGTTCACAAAGGTTGTTCACAAATCATCCGGCAACGAACAAATAAATAAAGAAAAGCGGGTTCTCCACTGTTTGTTAGATAGCATTATGTTTCCGATCATATAAAAGTAGTTTGTGACCATAAAGCACGGCAAGTTTCTTTTTCCGTGTTTGACAGTTGTAAACGAGATGAAAGTGAAAAGCGTTACCGAAAGTTTGATGCTGATAGTGAGCATGGTGGCTACGGTGCGGGCGAGTTGCAGTGGCAATCTCAAAGCTTCGTCACAGCAAGACTTGGATATCCTCAAAAAATGCCAGGTTTACAAAGGTTCAGTGATCGTCGAAAATACGGGCGCTCAAAAACTCAAGATCGAAGGCTTGCAAATGATCGAAGGTGATCTCACCGTGACCAATAACGATGCTCTGCAATCGTTCAGCATGCCCTCGGTTCAAGGTGTCAATGGGATTCTCAAGTTGAGTAACAACAAGCTACTCAATGCTTTGGATCTTCAGTCGTTGACGGTGGTCCGGTCGTTCCAACTCGCGGTTCATCCAGCCTTAAATTCGCTCAATTTCCCAGGCGGTCTCCAACAAACCGACGAAGTGTCTGTTGCTGACACCACAGTGACCGCCATCAGTGGATTTAAAATGTCCCAAATGAAAAACCTCGTGGTCACCAACAACATCTATTTAAAGAATTTGGATCTCGGCAACCTTACACGCTTGACAGGCGAACTGACCGTGTCTGCCAATTCGCCCGCCTTGAAGATTGACGTAAGTAAGCTGAGTCCCTCACCCCCAGCGAAAATAACCCCAATTTGGCTGACGATTCTCTCCGTAGGTTTCTTCCTTGGAGACACTTAATCAAGGCTCCTTTTGGAATTTAGCCGGCGTCAAACTCGACGGTTTAAAGAAAATTATTGGCGACGTATCCTTCATCTCCAACAGCTTCACTACATTGGCGCTGCCACAGACCACCGATATCGCAGGAACCCTGGTCGTGTCCAATAACAAACAGCTGAACAACTTGTCGCTACCCAACTTGCGACATTTGGGAGGCGCCTTATCTGTAGGCAACAATGCTCAGCTCACGACCGTCAATGCATTCCCTGCTTTGGAAGGTATCGATGGCACTTTGGATATTACTGGCGCTTTTGACGAAGTTGAACTTCCCATGTTGAACGACGTAAGTTTCACACCCCATAATTACGGTATTCTTTTGCCTTGCTAACTTAACCAATCCTGTTCATATATAATGGCGGATTAGGTTCGTGGAGGTTTGAATGTGCAAACGTCCAGCAATCATTTCAGCTGTGAAAGCATGGATCAGCTCAAGAATGGGGTCATCAAAGGAAACTCCTTTGTGTGCAAGGCCGCAGTATCTCAACCCAAGTCGGGACTAAAAGGCACCGGAGTAGACAGCGCAGGTACCAAATTGATGGCAGTTTCCTCCGGTCTTTTCGCAATGATGGGTGCTCTATCCGTCTATGTGATGGCATAAAATAGCTACATTATCGTATGGCAAACTTTTTATTTACTACATAAAACTAATGATTGACAATAAAGCTGTAATTTGTTCCCTTTAAATCATGACGATGACTCTTTACAGAGAATCACATTGCTTTACAGCGAAAAAACCAAAACAAAACGGAGCCGGTGCTGTGCACTCGGTGTAGCAATTTATGTGGCTAGTTTATTCTTATGAAATATCTTATACAAACGATCTGCTGAATATAGAGTGACCGCGCTGGATTGTTCAAAGGAACGAAATAAAAATGAGCGATTACCAGTCTTCATCAAATAATCCAGGTATAATGACCGTATCTCCAAGTTCGGCGGCATGGAATGCGCCTTTGGCTGAACGTGTTAAATAGACGGTTCGTTCGGTACGTTCTTTTCGTCCTTCAAATTGCGGCGGTAAAGAAGGTAAGCTGAAATAACTGGGAGGTTCTTCAGCATTTGGTGGCGTCCTTAGAGCGGCTGACAGTGAACCCAGGATCTCGTTGGGTAATCCCTGCGGAGTAGGTGGTTCGTCTAGATTCGAGTCAAAGAATATGGGGCATTCGAGAGAATCACGATAAGATCGCACCGATGTCAGCTCAGTAATGCGCAGTAATTGATCATGAGGAAGGTTGGCAATGGATACTGGAATAGCAAATTGGGCAATATGGGTTGTCTTGAACAGGTGACCAAGCTCAATGGTGATATTGAAATGAACATCATAATGAATTCGGGTATGGCGTGAAGCGAATGACGGTGAAACGAGCCGTGTTGGTATATCGAACTGCACAGGTTCGCTTATAGTCCCTGATTCACCCGTAGTAATGGGAACTGTACCTTGAATCACGTTGCGAACATACTCGCGAAAAGCAGTACCTTGTTGAACGAGCATTTTGCCTTCATGATGTTTTCGGAACTGGAAACTGATGCCAGAAATTTTCGCATCACTGTGTAACATGGCGATGTTCAGTTGCATACTGAATGGTTCATCTTTCCCTTGAATGTCAGCATTTTGGTAGCCAAGAGGTTTCAAAAACGGAAAGCCCATTTACCTGGACAATAAGATTGCTTATTCACTTTGCATCGCACTTCTGCAAGCGCTTGCTTCTTGTCACGAACTAGAGTGGTTTTGTAATTCCATTCCTTGTCTACAGCAGCGTAACGATCAGAAAAAAATTGTCGCAAAGAAATCAATGATCTCCATTCACCTGTCGTCGATATAATAATGGGACGATACGGTGTGATGTACTCTCTACTCTTCAAACCAGACTGCAAAGCCGGACCTTCTGCTTGAGCTGTCCAGATGTATCGTATACCGAACCCCGGTGGCTCTTCCATCGATGGTGGATAATTTATATTCGGGAACTGTGCAATAAATAACGCTTAGAATTTGAAAAGTACCTGAACATGACGAAAATACGGTTGATTACCTTTAATGCAAATGGAAATTCGTAGTGACCGGGACCTAGCTCCTCCCATGCACACTGAGAGTACGCTGCAAAATACCATGGACAGAATTAGTTTTTTTGATGTCTGCAAACGACAATTTATATGGACTCTCCAAAGTTACCGCAATTTTCGGCGCCAAATAGTCGGAATTCTGTGGTGAAAAATGTCGTAATGACTTGATGGATCCATTCGCCTTTGCCTTCTCCTCCGCCCTCTTCCACTTTTACCGTTGCTGTCTCTTCTGCTCGAAACTTTTGAACACAGTTTAGTCTTTTAAGTCGATCGAGTATGGCCCACATTAAAAGTAGTTTTTTACCTTGATTTTGATCCTGCTCACATTCATTGGTTCCACAGCATCCAAAACGACTTTGCCTATCAAAAATTTGAAGAGAACCAAAAATGGTAGTTTCAGAGTCCGCTTCATGCTAAAGCAAAAGAAAAAGTAAATCAAAAAAACCAAACCTCGAATGACTCGATTGGGGCGTACAATGACATGCGTTCCACCGTCAAATTCAATAGTAAGGGTTGTGGTAAGTTGCGATAAGCTAATATTGGGTTGCGATAAGCGACGAGCGTCTAAATTCACGCCCGCCATCAGTAGCGATCCAACGGATGGAGCACTCGATGACAGGCTGATCTGCGAGTCCCGGTGATGGCGGGGAACAGGTAGATTGGTATGCTGCGGTGAGGGTGGTACCGGCAAGGGAGCCACGGACGAGGAGCGTCGTCTGTGTCCAAGATTGGCCATGGTCGAAGAAGTTAAAGAAAGGGATAAGCTTTCGAGCGGACTTTGGGACTAAATCAGTTTTTATTTTCCGCTCGCGGTGGGGTGACGGTTGATCCCCCCCCCTTGCCCAACCGCACTGGTTATTTGGACAGAATTTATGCATTCAATGGCGAACCCCAAAAAGGTGTTGTAGAGGACTTGCATGGCTTGCAATGGTATGAATGCATGGTTGGTCTTTAGCATAAAGGTCTTTGGTTAATTGCATACAGTAAGACTTCGGATCCAATAAAACTTAGGGCTTTTTCTTTTGCATGGATTTTTTTTTTTTTTTTTTTTTTGGCTGCTGGGGTGATGAGATCATTTTTTCAGGTGATGATCACAATAATATGTGCAGAATTGCCAAACTGGACCTACAGATGAAGGACGGCTATGGGAATGAGGTGACATAGGACTACGTAGCATGTGCACTATTAATATTTCATTCAATAGGCGCACGTCCATCAGTATCTTGGAATAGAAGTTCCCGTCGCTTCTTCACAGAATCGTGAAAACCCTTGTCATTCTAATCTGCCATAAGAATACTAGTGTTTGCTCAATGCAGAATTTTACAAAATAGAGAATCAATGGTAGGGTAATGTAACTTGTTCTATTGATTTTCTTTTTCTCTTCTTTTTTCCTGAATGAATATCTAACTTGATTTGGGAGTAAATGATTTTTGATGTGGTTTCCATGTCGTTCTTATGTACAAATCACTTCATTTGTTGTCTTTATCTTCTTCTTCTTCTTCATCATCATTGTCTTCCTCATCTTCTTCCGGTAAATCATACTCGTAAGATACGTCCCAACGTGAGCCTGGTGCGCGAGCGCTTACATATTTGATGAACCGCATGACACCTTCGTCACGAAGGACGATCGATAATTCGTTGCACCCGGCTGCCAATGTCAGTAAAGCACCATCATCATCCGCTGCTCTGTACACGGCAGCGTCTTCTTCTTCATTGTGAGGCGCCATATAGCATTCGTAGCCACCATATTCGCCACTTTCCCAATGACTAGCGCTAATTTTGTCGGGTGTATTGGCAATACAAAGGGTCACGTCCAAAACGCCTTGGCCACGGGTATTAGTGGTCGCTAAAGTGTAATCGTGGCCCGGTCGGAACCGGCGAGCTTCGCCACGATAACCGTTAGGGATACACTGGGTAACTACAGCTAACCAGCGTCGGAACGATTCGCTCTCGAACTTCTTTTGAAGATCCAAAAATAATGAACTGGTTTCGTCGCCATTGTCCTTGGATGCATCCACTGTCAAATACCGGCATCGATGAGGAGGTCCGTGAGCCGTCCATTGTCCACCGACGCCTGTACCGTGCGTTGCCATTGTCTGTGTTGTGAAATGATCCCGCTTATCAGCTTCAGTGGTCGCGGCCTGCAATTTGGCAAACAAATCCTTATTGATGATTTCTTTGCATTGCACTGCCGATTCGTCCAAGAATCGATCGGACATTTGGCTCATGATCGTCATATCCAAATAGTGAGGATTCATCCATTCAGCGAGAGCGAGCAAATCCGACTCGGTCAAACCCTCCGTAGCATCATCGTCTAAAGTGGTACTGTATTCTGCGAATTTAGCATGTGAATCGGACTATAGGGCACAGGTTAAATCAACGAACAAATATTGTTTGTACAGCAGAATATGTACCTCTTCCTGGAGCTGCTCAAGAGATGATTTCGCTTCATCCACTGCATCCTTCTTTTCAGAGTAACCGGGCTCACCCACTTGAGGGCGATGGAACCATCCAGAAATGCTGAGACGAGGTTCTCCTTCTGGTACCACTTCTTCGACGGAATGGAACGAGTGACCAGGCTGAACGGTGAACATAACAAACTGGTTCCATTGAGGAGGAATGACCACTGTGGGCTCAGTGGCGGGAATGCCCTTTTCAATCACAGGATACAGTTCGAGAGCGCCTCCAAATTTAGGGTTCCAGGCTTTATCGGGATCGGTCAAGTACAAGATATACGACACACGACGGCTACCAATCACATCGTCATGGTTCAATAAATGGCATCCTTCCTTGTAGTTATTAATGCTCATATCCATCTTTGAGCCTGACAACGGACCACAGCCCATGACACTCGAGATAAAGTTGCGGAACTCTTCAGAATAGATGGCGTTGCGCAACTCAAAGAGACTCGACAGTTGCGCAAGCTCGTGGGACGGTAGACCATCCAAGTTGGCCAAGTCGCCCGTTTGATGAACCTTGTAGATATCAGTTTCCTTGACAGTGAAGTGAAGATTGTCAAAGATCTCTTTGCGCACTTTTCTCAGCAAGTCGTCGGTGACAAGCTTATCAATCTTGCAGTGCAAATATGGCTTGGACTCCTTGAAGGCTTTGGACAGGCGTTCCACATTGGACGATTCCAAAAGGTCCTCCTGGAATTTGGACTTGACGCTGTCGATCTTGGTACGTTTGGTGGCACGTTCCTCGGTGGTCATGGTAGATCGCTTCTCGCAGTGAAACAAAGGCTAAGCCTGACTGGTTATGAACCAAAAAGTCAAAAAAAAATTGCACGGCGGTCATTGAAATTCGGTCCACCATCCAGGGTCTTTTTTTTAACTTTCATTTCCTGGCAGTTCCCAACGTTTGAGAATGACTGCACCTAGTTTTTTGGCACATTTGATACTGTAAATATCTTTTGGTTGCTCTATAAAACGCAAAAAGTTTGCTGAATCTAAAGATGAACAATGTAGTGGTTCTGGGTAGCGATAGATTTTTATTTGTCTATTATAAAATCGATTTCTTTGCACATGATGATAAGAAACTAGAATGAATAATGAGGGGTAAATGGAAATACAACAAGGACGGTGAAAATTGGAATGTGTTTCTCTTATAGATAGGAGGGAAGATGATTATTTGCCAACGTTTTCAGGTCGAAGTTGACGCACAGTTTGACCGGCTCTCCATAATTCGGATTCGCGGATTTCTCTGAGTTCTTCCTCCAACTTTTCACGGTAATCGGCTTGAGAGTTGCGGTCGAGGGAACGAGCGGTTTCGTCACCATCCTTGACAGACTTGTACAATTGCTCGAAAACGGGTTTGGAAGCCTTGTGGAAAGGTCTCCACCAATCAAGAGCACCACGCTGAGCGGTGGTAGAGCAGTTGGAGTACATCCAGTCCATACCACGTTCACCGATCAAGGGATAAAGAGACTGAGTAGCTTCTTCGACGGTTTCGTTGAAAGCTTCCGAGGGGGAGTGGCCGTTGGCACGCAACACCTCGTATTGGGCTTGGAAGAGACCCTGGATAGCACCCATCAACACACCACGTTCACCGAACAAGTCCGAGTACACTTCCTTTTCAAATGTGGTTTCGTACATGTAACCAGAACCGATACCAATACCCAAAGCAACGGTACGTTCCTTGGCCTTACCACTGGCATCCTGGTAAACGGCAAACGAAGAGTTGATACCGCGACCTTCCTGGAAGAGACGACGCACAGTGAAGCCGGAACCCTTGGGTGCAACAAGCACAACGTCAATATCTAAGCATCCACCGTCCACAATTTAGTTTTTCGTACGGTCACCCATTTTACTTTTTTGTCCACGATTGATGGATCACTTACCCTTGGGAGCAACGATATTGGTCTGATCTTTGTAAACAATGGAGAAACCGTGAGAGAAGTAGAGCGTCTTTCCGGGAGTCAAAAGGGGAGCCATTTGAGGCCAGATTTCCTTTTGGTAAGCATCCGAGAGCAAGTTCATGACGACGGTACCCTTGTCAACGGCATCCAACACAGGGAACAAGTTCTTGCCGGGAACCCAGCCTTCTTCAATGGCCTGTTGATAAGTCTTGCCTTCACGCTGACCAATGATCACATTAACACCGTTATCGCGCAAGTTCAAAGCTTGGCCACGGCCTTGAGGACCATAACCGAGAACGGCAATAGTATCGTCCTTGAAGGTTTCCAACAACTTCTCTCTGGGAACATCGGAACGTTCATAGACGGTTTCCTCGGTTCCGCCAAAGTTGAGAGTTTTCATGCCACGAGTTTGCATGGGAGCGATCTAAATTAATTGAATCCAAAGTTAAGTCGACGAGTTGATGCTATGGATTCTTCCGTTAATTTATTGGCTTACCGAGGCTTTGAGGGCAGCGGGTCTGACGGCCATCATCGAGATGGATCGAGACACAGCAGGACGGACAGCTGCACGAGAAGCGACACGGAGAGCGGTAGTAAATGCACGAGAAGCCATGATAGTAGGCGGAAAAATGGGAAAAAGAAGAAAAAAGATGAAGAAAGGGTAAAGATGGCATTTTTCTCTGGTACTTATATCTATTGTTCGTGACTTTTTGGACGAAGTGAGCTCAAGTGTATTCATGGCGAATGTGGCCAATCATCGCCTTTTCATTTCTTATCTCACTGTGTGCATACACCTCCTACACCTCCGCTGGGCTCATTTGAGAGTGTGATTGGTGTGACTCATTTTGTGTCCCCCAAAAAAGGATATCTTATTGACAAAAGTCTTTTCAGCGCAGTTTTAAAAAAGGGAAAAAAAGGCGGACAATCATCATTCATGATCTTCAATCAAATCAACGATCCTTATCTTTCAGAAAATAACACGACTATTCACTGTCTAAAAAATTCACGTCTTTGATTAGAAAATTGATTTTACTGACCTAAGTAAACGGCTTACCTATGGACCTATACATCGTGATTTCCTGCTGTTTAAAGTAACGCCGATTTTCGTCATCTGTAAGCACCAGATTGAGATAATATCGTACAGAGAACTTTTTGTTGACATCTATTAAAAGAAATAATAGAGAAATAAGCTATTTTTTTATCTAATCTGAAAAACATAATGAAAAGACTGACCATTGAATGTTGGACCTAATTCAAAGCCTCCAAGGAACAATCTGATAGGAATTGCTTCGCCTAGTGGGGTTGGTTTTTTGGTGGAGGCAGGTTCATTAAGTGAATAATAAGGTTGCAGGGACGATGAAGAAAAAATAACAGTACCTCGCACGGGAGCGCCGTCCATGATTTCAAACTTTGTTAAGGTTTGGCTTTCTTTGTATACATTGGGCGCTTTGACCAAAAGACTGTTAATCCTTCATATGCCCAAATATCAGTGAGGCAAAGACGATGGATACAATCATACCTGTTCCGGTAATTTCACGTCGGATCACGGACAAGTCCATATTCTTGATCTTGATACGCACCAATAGAAAGTATATTTTCCCAACAATGACATCTTTCAGATGGTAACTACCGCTACAATGTCAGTACCCGTTTTCTGTATGAATGACGACCGAAGTACTTTACCTGGATTTGTTATATTCAAATTCCAGATGCAAGCAATCCTCAATACCGATTTCCATCTTCACCAATTTCTTCTCCACATTTGGTATATCGTAAGAGTAAACCCAGAGATCTCTTTCCTGCACGATGTCTGCCAATCGACGAGCCACGGTGACACGAACAAAGTACCTTTTCTCGCGTTACGATCATTGGAGCTGTGTTTAATCATTTAGTGCGATCTTTTTACCTTAATCTCACGTTCGCGCCTCGGTAACACTCAAAGGTTTTTTCCACATTTTTAAACTCAAATTTGAACGATGCTGATTGCGATAGTTCTCCTGGAGCTGCCAGTTCCTGAGAACGATGAAGAAACTCAGAGGACCTCTTTCGATTTTTCATAAAGTCTACCATCCATTGCACTAACGTCTTAGGCTTGTGCTGAAAAGAAAAAAAGTCGACCGCTTCGTCACAACTCACCTATGCTGCCAATGACATCAACTTTGATCCCCGCATGTTCCGTTCTCCGCCCGTCTTTCAAACGAATCGTCACCTACCAATATCTCGTTAAAAACCGCGTAAGAGTCATCAATGATAAGAGATAGAAATTCCACCTTTCCAGCGATAGCTTCACCGTCTGCGTATACAGGACACGATATACGATGAGATGGGTCCATTTTGACCATGGCTCGTTGCCGCTGAGATTCATCGTCAAAGACAATGTCCAGCTCCACAGGAGAGGGCAAAGCAAATAAACTCTTTTAAGAATTTTTTAACACAATTGCACTTATAATAAGCTGCACAAGGAAATACTTACATTCATTGGTACAAATGCTCAAGGTTAAGTGATGCGAGCGCTTTGAATCGTCCTGCAAAACCGGTGTTTCCAACCTTCCAAACTCCGACGTTCTCATGAGTGCTGTCTCGGTTATTCAGAACAGGCATCGACTGCAAAAATGCCAGTTTTTTTCTGGATGCAATGACTCAAATACATATGACGAAGAAAGAACAAAAGCTTTTGCATTGGTAATACTATTTTTCCAATATCAAAGATACTCAACTGCTATTATTACTACGAGAAAATGAAAGTGCCCCTTGAACACGAAGCCTTTCCTTATGACGCAAGCGTAGAATCGCTTTCATGCCGTTACATGCGACTCAACATTCAAAAATACAACAAAAATTAAGAGCAAGCGTTTCTCTTTTACAAAAGGCATACTCTCAAGCGAAACATCAGCCATGCCAAACTCAACCCAGCTCAATTTTCTGATGAAAAAGAACAGAAATTGAACAGAATTCTCAAAATGGAAATTGGGAATGGTGAAAATGTCGTCGATCAAACAAAATAACGTTCCAACAAGTGCAACATATCATTCTTCCTATTCTGACACACACGGTACAGATTGCTGCGGCTTTCAAAGGCATACAGAGTGACCATCCGTCATGCCACGTGATTTAACCTCCAACAGCAAAAACTATAAAACCCATGCAGATGGCAGGAATCCATCCAACTTGAATTTCTCTTACGTTGGCAAAGATGACACGTTATCGCCAATATTAAAAGTAGGTATACAGATTGACGTGTTGCTTCCAGAGCCATCTAGTTTGGTACGATCATGAGTTGAATGACAAAGCAGGTGGACAGACACGGAATAACAACTATTTCTTCAAGATAACATGTACAAAAAAAGGAGAGTAGGGCGCAGTTGATTCGACAGAATACGCACGCTTTGGAGTCGTAATCGACTGGTCTTTTTTTAATTTACTCGTCCATATCAAACATGCCATCGTCGTCGTCGTTGAGGAGAGCAAAAGGATTGACTATTGGATAAAATATCGTCGATAAATGAGTTACTTCATGTATATATACTTGTACGTTTTTGTGTACTCACAAGTTTGTTTCTTTGCTTCTTCCTTCTTTTTCTGTTCAACTGTCTTGCGGAACGCAGGATGATCCGCGTTGGGGCGGGTCACACCAGCCACAAATGCCATTTTGCTGGGAGGCGTCTGAGCAAGCTCGCTGTTGGCAAGAGCTAAAAGTGTATCGCGATCATAGATAACGCGAGTACCTACCCAATGGAGAGTTTTAGCGTCAATTTTTTTAACTGAAATGTACCATCCCACACACAAAAGTAAATTTTCATGCCCAATGCATATGATTCCTTTTTTTTTCCTTCCCCCTTCACGATGCTTGTCACCATGGGATTTTGAAAGGATAAAAACGAGCATTTACCTCCAGGGGTGGAGCTGTAAATAGTTCCGTGAGGTGTGGTAGAATACTCCGAAGGAAGCGATGCGTCTGGAGCTGCTAAACGGATGTTGACAGGTGCGGCAGTTGACATGGTATTTAAACAGATGGAGAGTTTCGTCCGTTCAATGGAACTTTTTTTTTGAAACAGAAAAAACAAAAAAATCTAGGGATTTTCATTTCCACCAATCAAATCCGAGCACAGTGACGTGCATGATCGTCCAAGGCCCTTTTTTGCGGTTACTAGCCCAAAGGCAGTAAAAATCTGAATTCTTCTCCTAAGAAAAGAAAACCGTGTTCCATACGGCCATTTTGAAAATAAAAAGAAAAAAATAAACTAAGTTTCCCGTCTGAAAACTGCAGGTCGTCCGCCACCATTGATGACTTCGTTGGGGATTTTGAGAATATTTTTCGCTGCGTTCATATCATGGTTCCATACAATTCCACAACTTTGGCAAGCGAGAACCGCATGGAAATCTGAAAGAGTGTGAGTTACGTTGGCCTGTTGACAACCATGACATATCATTGACGTTCTGAATTCGTCGACCGTGACGACCAGTAGCTCTCCGCCCTTTTGTCGGCGTTTGAGTTCGTCGTGAAGGACTCCGGTCAAACCAACTCGATGTCCCTTGAATCATATGCTGTCATTGCCGAACATGCCGGCAGCGAAACCCACTACAGGCAGCAACCAATTTTGGTGAGCAAACGCCCGAGGTTTCCAATATTTGTCATCTATTTTGGCCATCTTGTCCGCTCGACGTCTACCTATGAAGTACCTTTTGGACACCACTGTCAATAAATGTCGATTTTCCATATCCCACCTTTGTTTTTCTTTCGTTTGCCTTTCTGTCCCGGACCTCTATTTCGCTCACGTCTTTTTCTTCTCTTCTTTCTGTTTTGTTTGGTATGCTTCCTTTTTTCTTTGTTGTATTTTCTACAACCGTTGATGATGATGTTGCCCATCTCGGCTCTCGCCCTCTCCACGCCTTGGAACAGATTCGGCAGTATTTGGTCCGTTGAACCGCAAAATACGTGGCAGACTTTCAAGGATGTACGTGAGGTACCGATGATAAACTAAGTCGAAACGGTTTTCGCCGTTGGAATGTTCAAGAATAGGTCGGTCACCTGGGCTCGGTCCATCCGTCTTCTTTCTTCTTTAGCATGTCTGACAGACCCGGTACGCGTATAGTATTCCTTGGTGGAACATCTTCCTCACTTGATGACGTTTTTCGCCCTGATTAATGAGGCTGTAAACACGTGTGTACGTCCCGGATCAAGACCGCATAAAGAGATATTGGTGAGGGCTGCCCCTTGGACCTCACGACTGATGTAGCGAACATCGGAAACCAGGTCAGAGTAGAAACAGAACTCATTTTGGGACACTAAAGAACTTTTGAACAACATCACGTCGACCCCGAAGCCATCGGTTCTGATCAAGTTTGCAAAAGCCAATTTTCTTCTTCGATCCGGATCTTGCAATTGTTCAAAGCTATATAATCAGAAGGTGTTAGAGGGATTCATAGTATTTTCCGTATGATTTCGATACTCACCTGTCCAGCTTCAGCCTCTGAAAATTAAAAACGCAGTAAAACATGTTCATATTTTCTTCAAATCTTCCTGATATACTTCTGCCCAGAAAGGCGGCAAGGACATTCGGATTGATTGTAATGTATCGCCATTTAAACGTCGAGAGCGGAAACAGTGAAAACAGGCGGGGAAGAGCAGCATGTTCGTCTTGTCCCGCTTCTTGCTGGTTGTGCTGGGAATGTTCAAGTTCGTATTGTGAGAGAATCATTTTCAGCATTAGGATTAAGCGCCCGGATTAGATGACAGGCTCACAGGCGTGACGGGTTTGGGCATTTCAACAGCGTTGGTTTATTGACAAACTTTGTCGATTGCCGCTCGTTCTTCGTAACACAATCGGGCCACACTGGATCACCGCCGCAAACAGTTTGATAGCAGTATTTCTCCACAATTGAATTGGTGTATTTGCGATTTGACTGCATCATTTAAATTAGAAGACGGCATCAGAATAAAAATCAAAGACGTACTAACCTCGTTGAGAACCGATCGAACCAAGCGTTTCAAATAAACCGAAAGTCTATGTTCGAACTTCTCCACGATCATGTTAGTATATGTGGTCGCTAATTAGATACAGCTGAACGTTAAGCATTGACTGTAGCCTGGTACGAGCTCGGCTTCATACGTCACTCGAATTGTTGACGAAAGGCCTGCCAACTGGTCAGGAGGTCGTCGGGCATGGCATTGATGTTCGTTGGAGTTTTCTTGATGACAAGTTGCGCAACGCGATAGAAACAGCCTTGCGTGAACACCTTTTTATGAATTGTTTCAGTTGTGAGAATGTAATAGTTCATAAAGAGGTGGGCCCTGATGACAATGTTTCGCAAATCTTCGCAGGTTCGAGTGATTTTCTGCAGCATGAGTGTTTGATAATGCGGTCTCAAAAGGGTGGACAGTTTGATCTTGCGGCAGGTCGCGGAGTGGTCCCCATCAAGCGTTGAAATTCTTGATGCTTTGTCGGTTTATAACTCGGACAATCATTGTGCCGTGCAGACTTGTGGCCAGGTTGCTCGCAACTCGAGCAAATGGGTAGAGTGTCATCGTCATTGCTTGTGGCCAATCGAGCCCGTTTTTGGCAGTTTTCAGTTTTTCTTTCTCTGGATCGCTTAGTCGCTTACGCTTGCTGCCAACTATTAAGGCAATAGAGGTTAGTCGTGACGACTTGTTACCTATATTCAAGTGTCTATGCCTGATGTGGAGGGCGCTTGATGCTTCTCGCATTTACTGTGTCTTTTTGTCCTGTGTCTGGCCTTGCCGCAGTCCTTGCAGTGCACAGCTACATCATATTTCATGAGTCGTATAATATGCTACCGTAACATAAAATAAATACCGTTTTCCTCTTCTTCGCGTTTCTTCCGTTCGTAGATGGCTTTGAGGATGAGGTAAAGGCGGTCTTTAAACAACATTTTGTGATCGAGGGAAGAGGAATAAAGAAGATAATGCCGTTTGCGCCAACAGATTTGATCGCTTTATGCAGTCAACTGGACCTTTCCCTGGTTGCAGCAAATGGCAAACCGAGGTTCTTATCAGCTTCCAGCTACTTTCTCGTCCTCCCGGCCTTTTGCTCCACAGGAGACACAGATCAAGGTCATGCTCCCGTTGTCCATTACTCCTTCGGCGTTGACATTTCGAGCACGAATTGAGATACGGGCGATATTGTGGGATGGTCCTGCTCATAAAACAACGTAAATGGAAAATATAAGCTCTCAATGCATGCAGTGTTAGAGGAGCTTTGAAGAGAATATATACCTTCCGTAGTTGAAGACATGGGAGCAAGTGGGACGGTATCCTCAACATCGGCTGGCTCAGCTGATAGGCACATAATGGGAAAATATAAACTTAATGCGTGCAATGTCAGAAGAGCTTTGAAAAAAAAATACATACCTTCCATAGTTGAAGGCACTGGCGCAGGTGGAGCGACATCCTCAACCTCGGCTGTCATGTTTCTAGGATTTAAGGGACAGAGCGAGCTTGACACGTTTTGATGGTCTGTAGTACCGCCACATTTGCAAAGTAAATCTATCGGGATCTCAGAAATACAATGCGGCATAATTTTGAGCAACTACTGCCAAGAGAATATGCAAAATACCTTGTTGGGTGACTTGAAAGCTCAGCAGCTGTATTCGTGCGATTCAACGGACAACGTGAACTCGTCATTCTTTGGTGATCCGTACGTCCACATTGACAGCGTCTGGTAAGGTCTATCCGGATTCGAAAAATCTCTTAAAAAAATGCCTTTTTCGAAAAATTACTTCAAGAGAGATTTGTATACATTGTGGAGAGAAATGAATAAACGGCTGAACATGTGCCCGCTCAGTGATTGTATTTCTGGAGTTCAGCGGACATAGCGAGCTCGTAATTCTTCGATGATCCGTACTTCCACAACGGCAAGGCATATTGTAGATTATTTTTTAGTTGTGACAAGATACAACTAAATTAAAAATCAAAAAGCAATCTTTCTCTTTTATATACTGTCGGACAGTGTGTAGGCAACGTCCCTTTTTGGGTAGATTTAGTTTTTTTACGAAACAGTATGTGGCAATGGCCCAAAAAAGGCAATGTTACAGACTATATTCTTTACAGTGTGTGGCAATGACCCCAAATAGGTAATGTGACTTTGCTTATTTTATTAATAAGGGCGCGCTCTTTTTGTTGTCTATCTTTCTCCCTCGAATTATACGCAAAAACTAATTGACTTCTATGGCAGCTCCAGACCACTTTGAAACAAGCGATCAAGCGGGCATTTGGGTGTTTGGTTACGGATCGCTTATTTGGAAACCTCCGATTCATTACGAGTCAAAGTAATACTCTCAATTCACTCCGCCTCCACACGACTAAACGATTGACTCACACTTATGCGACAGAGTGATTGGATACATTAAAAACTACGTACGAAGATTTTGGCAGGTATGAGACGAGATCCACGATCAACATCCGTTTTCATTGACCGTCATTAATGCGGTTCCTTGCCTTTTTTCACAGCACAGTGAAGATCACCGCGGGACCCCTGAGAAACCCGGTCGAGTGGTGACTTTGATCCCATATGATGAATGGAAAAATATTGAAGATCCAGTAAGTAATACTCTGAAGCATGATCATGGGCGCCTGATATTGATGAGTTACTCTTTAGCACGGACACGATGATGTAACCTGGGGAGTTGCTTTTAAGATTCCGTCTACTGATGTCGAGGCTACACGAGCTTATTTGGATCATCGGGAAAAGGTACCCAGGCACAACCATTCTCAGCTATGCCGAACTTATGCCGTATTTTAGAATGGTTATACTGTGCATGCAGTTGATGTTTACACGGCCGAAAGCGCTGAAGTACCGGCAGTGAAAAATGTAGGCGATCTGTTTTTGAGTATGGACTTTGTGAGACACGATGGTTGACAGGTCTGTCATTTTATCAGGCACTGGTGTATATTGGCACGATGGACAACGAACAATACGTCGGACCAGCGCCCATGGAGCAAATTGCTCAACAGATCTATGAGACTTACGGTACGAAATTTTGTAAAGAAGCACATGATAATGCAGTATCACTTAATTGATCCTATTAGGCCCCTCTGGATGGAACGCGGAGTATCTGTTAAACTTGGCGGAAGCTCTGAGAGAAATTTGTCCCGAAGCAAATGATGATCATTTATTTGAATTGGAGCGACTGGTGAAGAACCTTATCGATTCAGCGAACAGCAATCGCAAATAATGACCAACGCAGATCTCCTGTTACATCACTCCACACTTCTTTTGCAAAATATTTTTTGTTTGCAGCTGTGTTATAGAATATCCGCTGTAACCCTTAGATACAGTTTCATGATCAATCTAGCTTTGTATTTAGATTCCTCTTTCAAATACTTGGTATGGATCACTTTGTGGGTTTTTGTTATTTGCATGAACTTTCAAGCGCCATGGGATATTTTAGTCCTTTGCAGAGCAGAAATTTTGCCTGGTTCGGATGTCGAACAGAAAATGGTCACAAGGGAAAAAAAAGGGCATTACACCAATGGGGGTGGGGTTATCTTGAGGCGAACGAAAAAAAAAGAACGAGTCAAAGTTCCGACGTTCCACTCTTTGAATCCTTGGTTGAAATTTTCGTTACTTCGTGTCGTGGTTGTCAATGTCGGAACGTCAGGCTCAAGAATTACTACAACAAGCTGAGAAGAAGCTTAATGGATGGTCATGGTTTGGTGGTGGCAACAAAGAGGAAGAAGCAGCTGAAATTTATGAAAAGGCTGGCAATACATTCAAACTCGCGCAACGATGTAATGAAGCAATGTAGACAGGCGAGAGAAAGTCCGTTTCTTTCTTATCAAATATTACGCTAGGGCCGGAAGCTGCTGATGCGTTTATGAAAGCGGCCGAGTTATACAAGAAGATTCCCGACGAACGATATGAGGCGTCCAAAGCGTTCGAAAATGCAGCAAAATGCCTAAAAAGGAATGATGCAGAAGGTGAACAGCAAAAAATAGCATGATCCAAAAAAAATAAGTTGGAAAAAACTGATGGTGCGTGATCTTCCAGGTGCAGTAAAAGCATTGCAAGAAGCAATTACGATTGATAAAGATGGAGCCAACTTTCGAAACGCAGCAAAACACCATCAAGAAATAGCAGAAATATACGAATCCGACGTGATTGATTTGCAAGGAGCAATGGATAACTGGGATGCGGCTGCCCATCTGTACATGGCCGATGATTCTCAAGCGTAAGTTCGTTCTCTCTCTCTCTCCTTCTCGGTCGGAAGCGTCACAAATTCATGAAAAGATATAAACCATTCTTTTTTATTTTTTTGGTAGCATGGTCAACAAATGTTTGCTAAAAGTTGCTCATTTCGCTGCCCAATTGGAACAGTATGACTCGGCCATTGAAAAGTTCGAAACGGTGGCAACGAATTCTGTCGATAATCAACTGACCAAGTGGTCTTTAAAGGAGTATTTCTTGAAAGCGGGTCTGTGCTATTTGTGTACTCAGGTAATGTAAGCCGAGAGATGGTGTGATGTCACATCATTGATTGACGAAGCATACGGTTTTTCAGGATACGGTTCGAACACGGCAAGCCCTGGATAAATATGTGAGCATGGATTTATCATTTGAAAGTACACGTGAATACCAATTTTTGCAGGTAAGCCCGATCAGTGGTATGCATACAACAAGGATCACGGATCTAAACAGCTTGTGTAGAGTATCTTGGAGTGTGTGGAAAATGGTGAAGTGGAAATCTTCACTCATAAAGTCTATGAATTTGATCAGTTGACAAAACTGGATAACTGGAAAACGACAATGCTTCTTCGCATCAAGCGAACCATTGCGGAAGAACCCTCTTTACTTTAAGAAACGCAAATCTGAATATTCAATATATATAATGCTGTCTTTTTTTTTTGTTTGTCGCCTAAAATAAAAAGGAAAAAAAAACGACGTCGCATGTAGAAATCGGTCTCCAAGATGGCGATCGGACTTCTGGTTTTTTGCAAACTTTTTAATATATGAGATGATGCCAAGACAGTGCTGGTTATTTTTCTTGAACAAGATCGACTGAATTCATGCTCGTATGAAGGTGACCTATCATTGGAAGGACAACAGCCATAACCCTGGTACTGGGAGGACGTGCTTACTAGTTCGCTCAGCCCCGACCTTCTAGATCGATTATATGACGAGCAGGTACAGTACAACTTTACTGGGCTAAAATGAATGAGATGCTTCGTATGAACAACGCTACGTTGACGAGGGTAAATAATTTTCCATGTGATTTTGAATGATGAGCTTTTGTCTCAGAAAGCTTTTCGATCAGCTACACGCACGATACAACATGATGCAACGAACCTGGAAGAAGAAATTAAGCTTAAAACGTTTATGTGAGTTTAGCTTTGTGGCCGCAGAAGACCGGTCACGATGATTTCCTCCCTATTTGACGGTCGATAATTGTTTTCGTGAGTTAATGGCGGGTTGGGGTGAGTGTATAGATGGGTCATTTCTTTATAACAGCAGCGTCTTCGAAATAAATATATGTCCAAATACAGCTTCTCAAAAACAGTTCATTTTTATTTGTGTATGAATCTACACATGACACCTCCAAATTCCTCAGTGGCAAGAAAGCATTTTATACCATTGCGGCTCAAATGCCCGGGACTGGAAGGTATGCCGTTGATATGGATGCTAGTATCCTTTTAATGTACCCCATCGCAAATGCTGGTTGAAACACGGTCATGGGTCAAATCCAAGCAGTTATGATCGATAATGATGGTAGCTAGATCAGCGGAATCCATTCTATGTCGCTCCTCCTACTCCGTCCTGTTCTACCATTAATCGCAATACACCCTTTTCCTTGGGTCAGACCCGTACCTTGTCGTTCCTGAAGATACCATTGCAAAATGTTTGCAGGATCGGATCGCTTCCTGCCCCAATATAGTAGATCCAGAGTCTCGTTCGCGAAGCTAACTGAAGACGTTGCTCGCAATGCAACCGTCGGGATTTAAAAGCACGCATGGACAGCTTGCGAATAGTCACAGAAGTGGTCGAAAAGTGTGAAAATGTAAGAGAGCGGCGATCACACACTTGAATACAGCGTTAAAATATTGCTGTTGGCCACACTTCGAATTACAATACTAATGGTGCTTATATTATCAGGTTTTTATTGGACCATGTCGTCAATGATAGTAATCATTTTCATGCAATCACCGGATTTACGTGACTAGAAAAATGTCGTCAGAACACTTGTCGATCATGCTTCTGCATATTGGCGCGTTGAACAAATGGCGCAGCCCTTGAAACTGAAACCAAGCTCGTGAGGCACTTGCAATAAAAAGCATTTGAGCACTTCTTGCTCTCACTTCCATCTGTTTCTTTATTTTTTCACATTTGCTGATTATTTATCTATCACTTTTCACATCTACTGATCAGTAATCTGTTTCTTTATTTTTCCACGTCTGCTGAATACTTACCCACCTCTTTCTACTGTCAACACGTTAACTACTTTCTTTATTTTCGTTCTGATTATCTCCTGTTCTTCACTTTTCTCTTAAACCTCGGTCGCGTATTAAGCGCTATGGCGAACGCTGCGCCAGGACGGCAGTTCAGAACTTTCCATATTACCGATCTTAGAAATGCTGTGACCCTACAGATCAAGTTGTTGAGTATTTTAAAGCAAGAATATAAAGTTACAGGGTAAGGATGAAGATGCCAATGATATGACGCATAGTAGCACTAATTAATCTCAATGGAACAGGAACTTTTTCCAACTTGTGCAGAAAATTACACCCTGCTGAGACGCGATGCAAACAACTTGGCTCTAATGCATATGTTGCAATGGACTGAACAGACTACCTTACTTCCTTTTCCACCTGTGCATACGGAGTCATTCTGGGCGAAATGCTTCCTCTTTGTTAGCAGTTTATGCCTGGGAGCTAGAGATTTGGTACGAAATAATTATCTCCAGTCCGAACAATAATTCAAACTGATACTTCCCGCATTTTAGAGATCTTTCCGACATCCTTGGGAGCACAAACCTTGGGATACATTCCAAAATTTCTTCATTCCCAGTAGCGAAGGTTATTTTGTTTCGTTTTTCTTCGGTATCTCGAGAGACTCACAGTTGTCATCTCTGTCTATTTATGTACAGGATACCGCTATCTGAGATGGATTCAGCTATACAATAGCTGGGCAGATCCATATTCAACAAAAGCTCTAACCAGTAAGTCGAGATATATCTGATTGAAGCCACTGAGTCTTTAACTAGATCGTTTCAGACGCCACACGGCATCTGTCATCAAATATCTTCAAATTTATTCTTCATGTTTGTGAGGCTTTTTTCCGAACCTACAGTGAACACCATGGCGTCACTCTGTCACAGACAGCCAAAACGCTCAGTAATACCTTTTGATCAATTGATATAGTATAATATAAAACTCAAGCATGTTTTTCCAGGAAAAAAGTTGTTAAAGCGGTCCAGAAACACGAGCTTTTCAACCAAGAAGAATGGAATACTCTGCCAGGAGACTGGCTACAAACACAGACACTCTACCGGTGTGGTGATCACAATATATGGAATGTAAAATAATATATTCTTATGCTTGCTTATAGTGAATTACAGCAAACGTATAATCAACACTCTAGGGATCACAACAGTGACGCCATCGAAGCCCTTGCAGGCACCTCAGGGAGCGTTCAATTGATTCAATTTTCTACCTGGCTGCTTTCGCAAGCCAAACTTTATAATGGACGTATATGGTCCGTTCTGCCTTTGGCTCTCATCAAATAGGTATGTATCAAAGATTATAAGCCATCTATATTGCTATTTACATTGGGTTCCCAGGCTATCTCCCATTGAGTGGTGTATGCTTTCATTATTTCTGTTAGCACGCCTACAACAAATGGCACATCGTGCCTAATGAAATGAAAGTAAGCAATAGATCAGCTAACGTTCACTTTTTTTTGTGACAATGTATTTTACTCCAATATAAATAATGAGGAGGGATCTTTACGAGATTGAGGCGACAGAACGATTTATTGGACTTCAAGTTTTTCATCGGTCCTGTCGAGATGATCAAATTTTCAAACAAGCCATGTGGGAGACGATATTTGACTTTGATAAAATCATGCCCAATAGATTCAGAGCTGGGCTTATCGAGGCTGGTAAGTCACCATTTACATAATCGCTCATTTTTTTTTCGATACACCAGGCCTCAAAAGCCGATAATGCCAAAAAGTATCAATTCGCCTACGGACTCGAAACCGACGGAGTGACAGCGGCGCTAAAATTCTGCGAGCGCTATGACCTTGGTAATCCCTTTTTGTAATTCAAAGTGGAATATTAAATACTTGCGTCTTGCCACACTTGTAAATGGTCGTCCCATTCCCTTCATTAAAGAGAGAATTTGATTTCCTTCCGCGTGAGCCGGACAGGACTGGTTGGCGTCGTGTTTTATACCACTTGAAGAAAGAACCAACTGGAATTGACCCCAATGCAAGAATCATTGGCATAGATCCGGGTAAACTTTGCTATCCGTCGGAAATACATCAAGATGTTAAACTTATGAATATCCGCATCAATGGGTTTACGATCTGTTATAACAGCGGTAGATTCAAATGAAAATCTACATATGCCTGAGGAACGATATAGGCACGTTTTCTCAATCAAATCATATTCTTTAAGACGTTGAGCAATAATCACTTTTGCAATAGAGGGCGTGAGCGATCTGGTCATAGGAATGCCACATCATGGTCGACTCAAATGCAGCATATCAGTAAGTAGAAGTTCAATTGGGCAAGAAAAAAAAATGTATTTACTTATTTGGCATCCTTTGAAATACAGACGAAGCAGCATGTTCTATTGGAGTCATCAGATCGAACTGAACAATAGAAGATCTGCGAGCATTGAGGATGTATATGACCGATTGGGCGAGAACACTGCCAAATGTGGTACGGTCGCAGAATTCCGAGACCATTTAAGAACTTTGGCAAGTTTGCACAACAGGTAATTGCATATAGTCAGATCGATTCTCAGGACTTAAGACTTCAAGAACAGGCTGTACAATTTCAATCGATCGTATCGTCACCGAGAGAAACGTGCTTTAGTCGAGAGACAGCGGCAAATGACCATGCACAAAATGGCCGATAGTTTGTTAGGAGACCCAGCAGAAAAGAATTTGCAAGTGAGTTTTGTGTTATCGTACGTAAAAGTGATAGCGGCTCATTCTACGCTATAGAAACCATTGTGGGTCTACAAGCAGTCCAGACGATACCGCAAGCGAGGACGACAGAGAGCCCGTCGCGGGCGGGAGAGGCCCCAAGGTGCGGCTGTAGTTGCATTTAGCGATGCCGATTTGCATTCATTGAAAGGCAATCCGCCAGTTCCCGTCAAGGTGTGACAGAAGAAAGGAAATGTAATTCGTACGAGGAGATAACTTAAGATGAACGGATAGAAATTCCGACAAGTTCTTCTCTTGTGCTCTGTGTAGATGAGTATAAGACGAGTAAAATTTGTAGCAGTTGTGATACCGCGACGATCGAAGTCCGAGACAACAATCAGCTGTTTGCAAACACGATTTAAGTTATCAAAAGCCCGGGTAGATATCCAGATCGATATTCACGCAATTATACCTAGAAAAAAGAAGAAACGAGTGCGAGAAATTGACAATATGTCTTGACGAAAACAACGACATCATTGGATACAGCTCTGACTGTGGAGCGAGACGACCCGGTAAGCAGCATTATCCACCGCTTTAACGTACATATCTGACAGTGAAGTTTAAGGTCAAGGGTATTTGAGCATTGTTTATCCGGTACGAATGTGGCCCCATTAGGTTTCTGAAAACTATGTTTCCAAGCCCTTGGTAAGGAGGAACAGTATGGCATCACTTGCAAGATCACACTAACTTTAGAAACTAGATCTGGAACAGGGACATTAATGCTGGCGTAAACATGAGACGAAGTCTACAGGCCTACATAGAATCAGGTTATCGTCTCGATTCCCGTCCGGCAGCTCTTCGACGGTCCCACGGCGCACAATCTGCGCTCAGCGAGCAAAGTATCGTCAACTAGCCTTCCGTTAGGCCCTGTTTTTACATGCCTGGTAAGCTGTGATTGAAAAAGGAAATTGTTGCGGTGCCAATTTAGTAATTTTGGACGTGAACTCGAAAAATACGGGCATGCGACGACAGCGGATTTATTGTGTGGAAATTCCAAGCGCCTATCGAAAATTGGGCAATGTGGTCTTTTTTTTGGACCTATCCATTTTTCTCTTTTTGAACGAATAGCCATTTAACGTTTTACCGTTATCTCCTTCCCATTCCTTTCCTGTAATAAGTTTTTCATTGCACTCAAGAGACGAGTCCTTGCAGTCTACTTTTTTACTCCATTTTCAGCCTATTCCTTCGTTACTGCCCTATCGCAGTGCACCTTTGGTAGTATTTACCTCTGGACCTGAATTGACTAACTCACCAACCCATTCGTCTTGTCCGCCAATCAAAACGTCCACCACTGCAACAATCCTATGCTTGATCCAAACGCACCGTCTTCCTCTCAACCTACTACAGAGATAACAGCTCAGTCTACCAGGTCGAGCCACTCCTACACTGTACCAATGACTTTATCTAGCTCGGCTCTGGTGCATTCCAGCGAAAACCCCGAATCGCTCGACTTGAACTCCTCAATGTCAACCCCACTTGCACCAATGATGCACGAAGCACCCAAAAGGGTGACTCACGTTAGACAGCTATTTGTTGGTAATGTGCGTATCGCTTCGTTTTTTTAAATTTCCCTAGTCGTTGCTATCCAATAACGAGTCACTCACCCATTTTTTTTCTTATTGTTCTTGCAGTTGCCTTTCCGTGTGCGTTGGCAAGACCTCAAAGATCTTTTCCGGAAGGCCGGAAATGTTATACGTACCGATGTGGCTTTAAGTTACGATAACCGTAGCAAAGGTCATGGTACGGTGCTATTTGCTACCGTAGAAGAAGCCCAACATGCAATAGGTAACTCGTCAGCCCTCCATGGCCCATTCGTCCATTCCCCATTGATAAAATTAACATTTTGGAATCCAGACATATTGCACAACTACAAATGGCAGGGTCGGGTTTTGGAAGTCCGCGAAGATCGAGGATTCGTGGAATCAGGACTGCCATTATCCATGCATCCTCCTCCACAAGAGCATCTATTCTCATCGTCGGCGTCAAATCATCACCGGTTATACGGTTATAAAGAGGTAAATCGAGCATGTTGTATTGTCCATCAACGCAAATCCACTAAAGATAAGCTTTGTCCTAGCCAACCGTGAACGTAGCACGTCAACTATTTGTGGGAAATGTAAGTACTGCCTACTACAAGCGGAAAACCCCAATTCTCATATTCTCATTGACATTTTTGTTTTCTTCTAGTTGCCGTTCCATTGTCAGTGGCAAGATGTGAAAGATCTGTTCCGCAATGCAGGTAATATCTTGCGTGCAGATGTGGCTCAAGGGCCCGATGGTCGAAGTCGAGGTTTTGGAACCGTTCTTTTTGCTACACATGATTCAGCAAAGAAGGCAATAGGTAAGGTCATTGGGTTATTGGCTGATGAAAAACAGTTAACTAAATGGGCGATTGCTGTGGCAGCCATGTACGACAAGTACGAATTTCACGGACGGCAACTGCGTGTTCATTTTGATAAATTTGCCCCACCGTCCGCATCTTCATTGCAATATACGTCCATGTTACCGAATATGAGCATGTATCCAACTTACGACCAAGCAGCATTGGATAACCTGAAAGAAATCTACATGCGAATGCCTCCTCAGCCAACAACCATCACCACGCCGTCATCCGCCGTTCCCGCCCCGCCTTCTGCCACAGCCTTTTTACCGCCTCCACCGCTTTCCTCTTACCCACGAACCGACGACACACGCTTCTCACTTGATCCATCCTCCATCGATTTATTCTCTCCCTCCCCGTATCTCATGGCATCAGCTGACATGAGAAGATCCGCTTACGCATTGACATCCAACGCGGAAAACATGTCAGCTTTTCCCCGAGACTCTTCCTCGTTTGCTGCCCCTTTCCCATCACTAGGTACATTCGTGATTTCACTCAGAATTTTTGACGTAGACTGACTTTTGCATTACATAGGTATGACGGGGGCCTCATCAACACTGAATAAGGACGAATCCAATCGACCTTCCTCTTCATCGTTGTTCGGATACACAAGTCAGTCCGCAGCACCGTCTCTGCATCATCAAGATTTTGGGCTTGAATCTCAATATTTTTGGGGTTCGAATCCGACCTTGTCATCAGGCTCGTATGGGAATTCGGAAGCAAGGAAGATCAAGAGGAAAGATGATGATGATCTTTCGCCTCTTACCAATTCAATGGATATGATGGGACTATCGGATGGGTCAGCTGGACTGACTTCGGCAGCAGTGGATGGACGGGGTGTCTGGGATTCTCTCAACAATTTTGGCGTTTAAAAAAAATACGATTGCAAACCCTTTTTTTTTTCTCTTCTTCTATTCCTTTCTATTTCTTATTACATTATTACTTTTTCTGTAGACTATAAACTTTTTAGTAACTAAACGGTTTGGGTAAAACTAGGACAACTTCCGAGGAAGCTTTATGACAGTAGTCGTGTCATCGTTGATGCTGCGCTTACATAGTGTGTGATTACCTTTTTGTTTCAAGTAAATATGGAGGCTATTGTCAAGGATACACTGCATTTGACATGGACCTATCAAATAAAAGGACTGCATATCGCGGATATTACTCCATACATTGGTAGGCGACTCTGACACTTGTTACTGGCACCAGTATAGGGGCGATCATTCATGCCACTAATTGTTGGATTCCCAAAATAATGAACTTCCCAGTACCAAAACAAAAAGAAAAAGGGTTTCTAGAGGATAAATGCCATCTCCAAGGTTGAGCAGATTACGGTGAGTGAATTTTCCTGTTTCGAAAAATGCACACCCGAGGGTAACAATGGCCCGATTTTCGCGAAAAGCAGTCCTTTTTCGGATGGGCTTAAGTTGGACAAAAAGTCCAGCTTTCGGGTATGGCCACGAACGTCACTTTGTATCCCACTAGATAAAAATGAGTTTATTCCCTACCGATCGTCGACCGAGCCATTTGGTTCAATTCAATGCTGGCAAATGCATTCGTGAAGGCAATATGTTAAAGCCCGACTTGCGAAAAGGGTAAGTTGTTTTAGTCGATACCAGCCCGTAGTGATGACACTCAACTTTTCAACCTAATAGACTTGTATATATGGATCAAGTATGCGCAGCAACAGAAACGTGAAACATGGTGATGTAGGTTTTGACTAATGCGATAAATGGTTTATCTAGAGCAACGATCAGCTTATGCACTTTTACTGGAAAGAGCGTAAAGCTTCACAACCTGAAGAGGTATGGGGTGTTTGAAAAGCGGGCTTTGGGTGTAGAACAGTTCCGAGGAGACTTGCCTGTGATTTTCTAATATTCTTCTTTGGACAGGATCTCATCATCTTTCCTGACGAAGCAGAACTTGTCCGAGTACCCGAATGTACGACGGGTCGTGTTTATTTGCTAAAGTTCAAATCGTCCAGTCAACGAATGTTTTTCTGGATGCAAAATGCCAATACAGACAAGGACGACCAACTCGTGGAACGTGTGAATAAACTGATCAACAATCCTCAAGCCGCTATTGAGGAATCCAGCCGTAATCGCGGTTCAAACTTGGTGTTCGATGGCGACGCGGCATCATCCGATTTGATGCAGATTCTGGGAGACAGTGACGAAATCACACAAGAGAACCTGCTTCAGTTTCTACAGTCGGCTGGAGAATTGAGTGGACCCATTGGATCTCTAGACGATTTAGAACGACAGCAGCCCATGATGACCAGTGACCAGTTGAATCAGTTGAAGGACAGTTTACAGTCGGTGACTGTATCACCCGACGCATCTTTTGAAGCACTCGAGGATCTGGAAGATGTTTTAGCCCCAGAATCTATCGGTCCATTATTGAACAATGGCGATATTTTACAGGCGCTTTTCCCTTTTGTGGAACCCGCCGAACGTTCGCAGGAAGAAATCCATGAATTGACAAGATCCTCGGAATTCAAAAATGCTTTGCAACGATTGCATACAGCTATTTCAGAAGGAAAGCTCAGCTCTCTATTGGATGATTTGGATTGGGTGTCCATACATGGTAAGATGATTGGGTGCATTTTGTATGAGTATCACTTGAACTAACGCTATTCTAGATGTCTATTCCTTCCTTACAATGATGGAAGATGAAGCAAATCGTAGACAGCATCAGCAAGAAGGAGAGGCTATGGAGGAAGATTAAAAAATATGTATAAAAAACGAAAAATTCTGATGATGTACACATCTTGGGACAATATGGTTTTATTCAGTAACGACACTGTTAATAGATAGGTTTCATAAGGGTATCAATAAGTAAATAGCGTTGTTCTTCCTTTTGTGGTAATCGTGGGTGAGTGCAAAATGAGAGAGATTCTACGCATCGTCTGTCTCGAAAATAAGAGCATAGTTGTCCAGAATTGTCTGCACCACCTTGACTTGCCACTGCGTTTCAGCCAATCTTTGATTTTCTCCCACAGCCGCAGAAGCAAGCATGTTACTGCTGTCATTGCCCATCAATGTCAGTCCAAAAATGGTGGCCAAGTTGGCGGATCCCATCTTATTATGACGTTGATGCTGTTGAACCCTACGTGCTACCATGTCAGCCTCCCTTGACACATGAACTTTTCCATGATATTCCGATATTTTTACCTGTCAAGATGAGCCATCAGATATTTCAGTGTAGCATAGTGAGCGTCTGATAAATCGTTAATGACCGTATGTAGACCGAGAATACGCATACGTTCATCTTCAATTTCTGTGTGATGAAAAAATTGTAACATCAGAAAAAAATGAATTGATGATACCATGGTGATTTCAATAACTTACTTGCTGCATTGAGAAAATGTGTATACGAAGAACGAGGGAACAGTGGGTCAGGCAGTTCACGGAACCAGAGTTTCAGGACACTCGTTACGTTGTTGATGTCCGCAACAAATTCCTCTTGCAAAAGATTAACACCAGCACAATCTAATACACGTCGAAAGCATCAATAACCATGGCGGCAATAAAAGGACAAGATCCATTTATCTTACCGCGATCAAAGGCCGCTTTCAGTTTTTGAATTTGACTGTTGGTGCCGGAAAGACGATAAATGCCGACGGTGTTTAAACCAAAGGTTTCGACCGCTTCTGCACATTTTCTTAGGACAAGCGGGACTTCTTCTCGGTCTCGTTCCATCAAAGCATCCAGATCGATACCAAATACTGGGTTAGGATTTAATACGCTGAGGGCTGTAGTGGACATGCTGTATTCTTTGTAAGGAATTTCGCTCTTTTGGACCTTGGTCGAACGACTACTGTAAGATTTGATGTAATCGTTCAGATCAGCGTCCTTGTCAATCTTTTCTGTCAAGGAACGTAAACCAAGACCTGCAAGAAGAAAAATTGAAAAGTAAGATCAATGACCGCTGCTGACAGGCTGATCTGAAACTGAAAAATATTCGAGTTACCATCATCGTTATCCAGAGCAATACCATCAGCTGTAAGGGCTTGTTCAAAGATGTAGGCATAGCGGGCCAACTGATACCGTAGAGCAACACTGCATTCATCACCCACTGCTTTTAAATCCTTAAAAATTTGGTTGTAGATGAGACATTGTCCTTTTTTTGGGGGGGTGCAAGATTTGGGTGCATCTCGTCTTTGGCAAAGCGCCTTTTTTTACCTACCATTAAGATTTTCGGCAAATGAACGTGAAAATATTCAACCCGCGACGCATTAGTGGTCTGCAATTGTTGTCTGTAATTCTGATCGGCCATTGTTGCTTTGATCCGTGCATCTTCTTCCATTCGATTGAGCTGAACTCTCACATGTTACCTTGCTCTGTTTCTCACATATGAATGGTTACACAGTTGTTTATTGTCCTACCTGTGCTTGCGTGCGGTTGTTTTTGAACAGTCCCTTTTTGGGAACGTGAAGTGGATCATTGTTTTTCTGCAGAATGGCTCGTTCCCAATCTTCGCTCTGAAGCTCGTACCTCTGCTTACACTATTCTCCCCCATTTATATGAGATATTAATGACCGTCATCATACAGAATGTCACAGTACCTTTTCAAGCGACGCATCGGCCTCCATCAAATTCTTTTCATGTTTCAAACCAACATCCTTCACCTAATGAAAGGTGAATTCCCCGTAATTGCATCTGATCTTTCTTTTTTTTAAAATACTTGCCTGCTTTCTTCCCTTTTCGGTATCCTTGTATAATAATTGCAAATCATCGGCTACTTCTGAAATATCGGCCGAAAACTTGATACGCTGTTCCCCCACTGTTTCGTGCACCTTTAACATTGACGTCCACGCATCACCATAAGTGCTTTTAAGAGAAGGAAAGAGACATCATGTTAAGTTGATCGTTCAGGAGAGTCCTCGATCATGCACTTACCCCGATCTAGGATGTGACTTGTCAAAAGTTTCCGCCATACTTTGAGCTAATTTGACCATTTGTTTGCCGTACTCCTCTTCAATAATGGCTCGCTTTTTCAGGAACGTCATGGCATCCTAAAGAGCATCCAAACGCGTTTCAGCTATGAGCCATTTATCTATTCCCACCTGCGATCAATCTTTTATCTTACTTTTGCAGCTTGCATATCTTCTTTGACTTTATCCAACAGGCATTGAAATCCATTCTACAAGAAAATGCACAATTGCCTGGTAAGTCTGTCTGCATTGAGACAATGGACGAAAAAGCGCGAAGAAGCGCATATATATATATACTTTACATCCAAGTCCGTCAACTGTGTCAAGACATCCTTTGAGCAGTGACTTGCGTCGGATAAACCTCCGTTACTTCCTTTCTGTTCTTCTTCTAGGATTTCCCCGTCCTTGGAGTATTCTTCTACCGTCATGATGCGCCAATTCGTGAAGCAAAGGAGTGAGAGAGTGTCAAGAAATCCATTTTTGGAAAATCCAAAAAAGCTGCCAGCCAAATCGGAATTCGTTTGAAACTCCGTCACAGACAAGCCACACAAAAGCGGGCCCCAGCGGCTGCAAAGTGGTTTCGAGAAAAAAAAAAAAAAAAAGGGCGATCATCTACTTTCTACAGTTCAGATCATAGTCATGGCAGCAAAGAAAGCATTGACAGCCGCTGCCCGTCCGGGACCCAAAAAAGGAATGAAGGGTACCTCTGCGTCGACAAAGACTAAGAATGGACGTCCGGATAACGAAAAGAAGGAGAAACCTGTATCAAAGTCCAAGCTCAAGCGTAAAGAGTTTCAGAAGAAAAAGTACAACAAGGAAAAGAAAGAAGACGACGACAGCGATTTTGAAATTGTTCCTTCCTCAACCACCACGAGTAATACGATCGAATTGAGCGACGACGAGAGCGAAAATGAAATGGATCTGGAAATGGATATGTTTAGTTCGCTGAAGAGCAAACCCCAGATTCAATCTACCACTCCTGCAAAGACTGCCCCTGCCATGAAGCCCATTACCATGGACGACAGCGATAATGACGATTCCGAACAGGAAGAAAAGTTTATTGCCAACGAGAATATTGCAGCTAATCGAAAAAATAAGAAATCAGGAGGATTCCAGTCGATGGGTAAGTCAGAGCCCATTGGGGTCAATGCAAGCCAGTGAATGTCGGTGATTGACACTTGTATGTTTTCTGATCTATTTAGGATTGAGTCATCCCATCTTCAAGGCTGTACTTCACAAGGGTTTCAAAGTCCCTACACCTATTCAGCGCAAATGTATTCCTCTTGTCATGCAAGGCAACGATGTCGTCGGAATGGCCCGCACGGGTTCCGGCAAAACCGCCGCCTTTTTGATTCCCATGTTGGAAAAGTTAAAGACCCATTCGGCCAAAGTCGGTGCACGTGCCCTTATTCTATCGCCTTCTCGTGAATTGGCTATGCAGACGCAAAAAGTGTGCAAAGAAATGGGCAAATACACCGATTTGCGCAGTTGTTCCTTGGTAGGTGGTGATAATATGGATGATCAGTTCAACATGCTTGCCAGCAATCCCGATATTCTGATTGCCACTCCTGGTCGTCTGCTGCATTTGGCCGTGGAAATGGAATTGGACTTGCGTACCGTGGAATATGTCGTTTTTGATGAAGCCGATCGTTTGTTCGAAATGGGTTTTGCTGTTCAGTTGCACGAAATCTTGTCCCGTCTGCCACCCAACAGACAGACCCTTCTTTTCTCAGCTACCCTTCCCAAAATGTTGGTCGATTTCGCCAAAGCCGGTTTGCAAGAACCTACCCTTATCCGTCTGGATGCCGATACCAAGATTAGCAAGGATTTGGAGGTAAGATTGAACACGAACACGGAAAAAGATAATCCCGGTTCCACTGACTCTCTCCCTATTGCAACAGATGGCCTTTTTCTCTGTGAAAGAGGTGGAAAAAGAAGCCGCATTGCTTTACCTTTTACGACATGTGATCAAGTTACCAAAGACGACTCAGAATACCGATACGCCGAATGACAAGAAAAAGAAGAAGAAGACGATGAAACGCGCGGCTACCGAAGCGGATCGACAGACCATTCTTTTCGCAGCGACAAAGCATCACGTCGAATATCTCGCTACTCTCTTGAGCATGGTCGGATATCAAGTATCGTACGTATATGGTTCTCTCGATCAGACTGCTCGTATCATCCAGATTAATCGCTTCCGAACGGGTATGACCAACTTGCTTGTTGTCACGGATGTGGCTGCCCGTGGTATCGATATCCCTATTTTGGAGAATGTGATCAATTACGATTTCTGTGCCTCTTCCAAAGTGTTTGTCCATCGCGTCGGTCGTGCTGCTCGTGCGGGCCGTCGCGGTTGGGCTTATTCACTCATGACAGCCGAGGAACTGCCATACCTAGTCGATCTGGAGTTATTCTTGACGCGCCCATTAGTTGTCGGTTCTACCAAGAAGGAACTGGATTACACCTCGGAATTGGTGGTGGGTACATTACCCAAGGATGGTTTGGGTGACGATATTGCCTGGTTGCAACAGAAAATCCAAGACGATGCCTCTTTGGAAGGTCTTTACAAAACCGCCATGAACGCATATAAACTATATAACCGCACCAAACCCCGTGCTGCTCCCGAAAGTTATACAAGAGCCAAAGAGGTGATCAAGCAGCCTTCTTGGACGGCTCTCCACCCATTGCTAGGTAAGCTTGGAATCCGACACATGGTTGTATTTGATTGTTACCGTGATTTTTTTTATTTATTTTTTTCGTAGTGAACGAAGATAATAGTAATGAAATGGAGCAGCAACGTTTGGATTTAATCAGCAAGATTTCCGGTTTCCGACCAAACGAGGTAAATCAGTTTTTGTTGATTTTCAATAATTCGAATGCAGAACGAAAAGGCTTACTGTTTATTGGATTTGTAGACTATTTTTGAGGTGGGACAACGAGGAACAAAAAAGATTAGCGACGCTACAGTGATTATGCGCCAACGTCGACAGACCGTGGGCAAAATCATTCACGCTCATAAATCGCAAATATTGGAACAGTCTCAAGAGGCACCTGCGGTAATTGAAGCGGCCCCTGTGACCGATCTGGGTGGCGATGTGGATGAATCGGAATTAGCAAACACATTCAAGATCCCTGCCGCCAAAGAGAAGAAGAGTTATCGTGATGAAGAATTCTACCTGTCATATCAACAAAAGGATTTCAACACTGAACGAGGCTATTCCATGAACACCTCGGGTAACTTTGTGGAGCAAGCAGGCAAAGCTCAATTGGACTTGATTGGTGATGACAATGATACCATGCGATCCACTAAGAATCTGTTACGATGGGATTCCAAGAAGCGAAAGTTTGTCAAGGGCACGGGTATTGGCAGCGACAACAAGAAGATGATTCGTACAGAAAGCGGTGCTCTTATTTCTGCTTCCTTCAAGAGTGGTCGTTTCGATGAATGGGCCAAGAAAACACGTATTTCAATGCCTCGAGTTGGTGAACTGGAATTGAATTCCGCCAAGTCGATGCAGCAGAAACGGTTCCGTCATAATCGTGTGGAAGAGGGCAAAGCATTGGATCCTTTGGCTATTGATTATGAAAAGAAGATGAAGAAACGAAAGCGTGACGAGGACGATACCGGCAAGCAGGATAAGAATAAGAAGGCCGCTTTGGGACAGAAACGTGTCGGTGGCAAGAATGTGCGAAGCGAATTGAAGAATGCAGGCCAGATCCGAAAGCAGCGTATCATCAAAGAAAAGCGAAGAGAAAAGACCGGTCGAGCTCCAAGAAAAGGCAAGAAAGGTCGATTTTAATCATTCATCAAGAAAAAAAAAATAGCGCATCATCCATTAGATTATCTCCATTATCTTTTTTTACATAAAATGTCTGCATTTGAACTCCCCCAAAAAATGCGAAGAAAAGAACTTTTGATATGCCACAATGGAATGAGGAAGCGTTGTAGAAATAGAGACAGCAAAACATAAACCGTACAAAAAGCCATCTGGAGTTCCCGTTTTTGCAGCATCCAACTCAAAAACTCCGTTTTGCACAGTCCTACAAATCAAAGTAATGCGACAATACAACACAACTCACAATAGCAACAACTCAAGCATGATGCCAAGGCGGTTGGCGTGCATCGTCTATGCGCTAACATTGATATGTATAAAGTGAGAACTCGGTGGCGCAGCCTAAAAATCATCTTGAGCAAGTTCTCAAAATGATTGTCGGTGTTCCATCATACAAAGGGGCAGGGCAAAAGTGGGCAAACTTTCTAACTTACAACAAGATAGAAAGAAGGCGCGTAAAGCTTGAGGCATGTCGCATATCGCAATCAGGAGTCAACCATAGGCTACACTGCAAGTTATAGAGTGACCGTAGTGGACATGCTTACTGATGACAGCATGAGTGACATGGCGCAGCCCTCCTTTGCAGCGCTTTACGCGAAAGCGAAGAAAAGGCGGCAGAGTTCGCCAGTTTTTGTTGCGAGAATCCGTCCAATGAGGTGCATTCGCGGTCATAAAACAGGGTCACAAATGAAGGTCCGCAAAAGATATAAAAGAAGGGAGTTTGTTCTCATTTCTTTTTTTCTTTTGTGCGCCAGTTCAGAATCAGGGGCTGCTAGGCTGGTGGTTACTGGTAATGATGAACGCTCCGGTTTTTGGTAAAGCATTCGGGGTATGGCATAAAAATCCGAAAACCATCTTCTAATGATAGGATTGGCCATCCTTTGAAGAAGGTTGTTTTCGTTCCTGTCGGCTCTTCTCTTTGGGCGCCTGACTAGTCATCAACGCGCTCACTGTTGGAAGGTATGTCGGTGGGTTTGCTTTTTAATCGCAACAAAGGTAAATGAAAAAAAGAAGAGGCTTTTGTCTTATTTCTCAACCCTTTGTGGGTTGAATAATGTAATAAAAAAGTGAGCTTAATGTCCTGTGGACGAACTATGCCACCATATAAAATCTTTGGGAAATTAGCGATTTGTAAATCACATGATCTACACTAAGTTATCAAGACCTGTTAAACTTTTTTTTTTATCTTTCAACATGATTCGCCGCCCACTTTCACGATAATAGGCGAAACAATCAGCAGCAAGATGCCGTTTGCGCCAGTTGTGGTCAAACAGAGCATCGTCGTCTTTCGAATAAAAATGTGAGCAGAGCTCTTTTTGAAGAGAAGTGGTTGATAATACGACTGGCGTTCTTCTGTAGCATCATTCAATTTGTTTTTTTTTTTTGTCATTTATACTGTATATGTCCTTTTATTCTCTTTCAATTTTCAATGAATCAAATAATACATAAGCAGACGTGCTTCGAACTATGAATTCATGCATCAGAAGGGTGACTATTGTTTCATCCTTGGAAATCATGGTCTTCAATTTTATCTTGATTTTCTCTCTCTCTTTCTGTTTACCTGGAAAACTCTCGATATGATTGTTCAAGATCCCATCCGCATCCATCATCCAGACCATTCTTATGCCGTGTATCTAACTTGGTTAAATCGACCATCATCCTCAAAAAGGTAAGCGTCGAGTGGTCTACCATCGATTTTGCTCCGGCAAAACAGACTTGGGGACTCTCGACATCTGGAATCCAACTCGAAGTTACCGTCACTTCTGGCCACGTCAATATTTTTTGCCTGCTCAAGCTGACACCACCGATCCATCGCTTAACTGTTCCTGGAAGCAATTTTATTTTTCGCATCGAAGAAGAAGCTTACCTGGCGGTTCGTATTCATCGGTTTTTTTTTTTTTTTTTTTTTTTTTTTTTTGGGTACACCATTTAAAGGCAAGTCCAATTTCTTTTCCTTTGCTATGATGTAATGAACGTATACTAGTTCAACATTCTTCAATGTCATATAATCCAAGTCATGTCAGCGATCAATGGCTATTGAAAACTCAAATAACAAAGGTAAAATATCTTAACGAAGTTTGAATCAATCAAAGAGCTTACTAACTCATTTTTTTTAAATACGCAACATACCCACACATCTTTCTAGACCTATCATAGCCTGGGCGGGATGGAACTGAGGGGAGGGAACCAGTGCTGCTTTGCGCGTGTTCAGAAACAACTCGCGTTGCATGGTATTGCCATAAGGTTGTCATTAATATACCAAAGTCCGTCAAGAGTTCTCGCCCAAGTTATGCCGTGTATGCGTTAGGCTTTTTGTCTGACGAAAGTCGCTCAATGTAAGAGGGCGGTCTCCGGTGGCAGGCGGCATCCATTGCACAGCGCGTGTACGGCTTGTTAACCTAAGATACACTGCCTCATTCGCACTACGGTCGTTTTCACTTGCTTTCCAAGCGACTTTAAAAGCGGTTTGTTAAGCCAAGAAAATGGTCCGGCCGAAAAAAAAAAGACGACTAGCTTAGCTTAGAAAGACATACAACAGGATAGACCTTTTTATTTTGTTTGTCGTTCATCCGTCCACTACTTCAATTGAGACGTCCGACGGCGTATCTTGTTTTATTTTTCTCAATAAAAGGGTTTCAAAACATACACGAAGTGCAAAAGCTCTGAACATAGGAAAAATGCGATGAGTAGCGTTTGAGACAGCTTCGCCCCAGCATCAGCTCTGGGTTGATGGAGAAAGGTAATTGTCACGGTCCACATCTGGGCGAAGCATGAACATTGGTTTTGCATTCCATTGTCGCCCTTCTGTCGCGTCAAGAAACTTGTTCTCGGTGACAAAATAAAAAAGCAAACTGATTGACAAAGTCGAAGAAGAAATTGATGAACTTTGGAAAAAGGGGAGATAGTATTCCTACAAATACAATTACCGGGGGATGGGCAAGAATGGAAACGTCAGAGATGTGAGACGAGAAGGAGAAGAATATCGATAACAGCTTATGCTCTTCATTTTCATTGGTATGAAAAAGGCTCCATCATACTTGGGATGCTTGGCGGCAGTGAACTGGTCCTTTTAGCGACGCTGATAGACATTGTCAATGAAGAAAAATAGGTTGATTCTCTGGTCGCTGACTTTGCACACAATCAGTAAACCATGGCGAATTTGTTCGGAGACCATTTTTTATTCCACTCTACATTAAACACATTGAAAGATGTAACATGGGTATTTTGTTAGAATGTCTAATTGCTGTGTGTTTATCTCGTTACATGAATTTCGATTTACGATGAACAATCTGTGTTTCTACCCGGAAAATGATATCAAGAAAGCAATTGCACGAGTGAGCAGCAAGTTGATATTCACATGTGAAATTCTAGAAAATAGCATGGGCTGCTTCGCTACCAACTACAAAAGGAAAAAATAGAGATCAACTTTTCTGCATTTCGGACACTCAATTATTTTCAAGGTTTTTCTTACTGGTTGCACCAAAGCCCCAAGTGGCAGCATTTGCCACGTTGCTTCCAAACTTTTTGGCGAATCCGCCCAATTTGCTTTCTTCGTGATGTTCAACAGCTGCTGGGGCCGAAGATGTACTCGCTGCTGTAGCCAATGGTGGTGGCACAGCGTAGGATTGTGGAGGTGGTTGAGTAGGAGGAGGTTGGTAAGCGGCGGGTGGTGGGCCGTAATTGTTATACGGAGTGTTTGCTGGAGGTGGTGGAGGGTAAGGGCTGCCTACACCATAACCACCGCGGGTATCACCGCCGGGCATAGAGGCAGGTGTGGAAGGCGGTGGAGGAGAGGCATAGCCAGCGTACGAGTTAGCTTCCGGAGGCGGTCCCATTGGTGCAGGAGGCTGTGTCATTGGGAATGGTGGTGGCTGCTTCGAGTCCACTGGTGGGTTACTAAAACCAAGTAGAATGTTAAACAGCTGACATAGAAAAAAAATTGACATAATCAAGTAGTCATTAATTAACTTACGGTAATTTTTGAACGTATGTCTTAGGGAACATGCCGGTACGTCCTTGAAGAGAACCACGCCACCAGTCATCATTGACTAAAACGGACAGAAACAACTCATTGCGATGAGAACCAAAAAAAAAATTTTACGTTACCACGGCAATGGATAGTTTATGCTTACCATATTCTGTAATTTGGATGATATCACCTCGAGTAATTGATAAATCCTCGGGATTCTGTGCTCTGTAATCATACAGTGCTTCGGCCATGCCGAGGGAAGGCGAATTCACGGCAGTATTGTAGGCTGGTGGTGGAGGAGCGTTTCCAGTGCCAGGCATTGACATTTCATTGTAAGATTTCTTGGGCGACGCGCCACCCATTTGACGCATAGGGAGCTGCGGTGCAGGAGAAGTAACGTTGTTGTTGGTGCGAAGATCGGTTGGCAAATTTTTGAGGATTTCATTGTAGGCTTCTCCGGTGATGTAACAGTTGTCTTTCAAAAATGATAAATCATTTTTGACCGAAGTCAAAACATGGTTAGCAAAGGCGTTCTCTCGTTGACTCATGACAAGTGAAGTTAAGGGGTCAAGAGGGGAAGAAAAACCTGGGTAACTGAGTTTTCAGGGCTTTTTTATCACTTTTTTTTTCGACTGGAGAAACCACTTAACCGACCGAAATTGCCAAGAGAATCCCGAATATCCGACCCACAAATCAGGGTTTCGAGGTAAATACAATCGCGGAAATACTTGGATTTTCACCATTACATGTAGAAAGATACAATCCATCGCTATATATCGTCATCGCATTCTATACTTATCCATTTCCCGGACCTGTACACCCTTTAATTGCAACTTATCTTTTGGTATATATGGCGCACCATGTTGCTTGAGGGAGGAACCTCCAATGAAAAAAAATTCCCCAAATTTCAATCGCCGGACTGGCTTTGCAATGTCAAGTTGGAATAATTTTTTTTGACTGTTGTTCATTACACGCATTCACTTGTTACAAAAGCAAAATTTTACCATGGCAGACAATCAAGAACTATTGGACGATGTCATTTACTGTGCTCGTTATGGTGAATTGGACGATTTGAAGCAAAATAAACCCGCTCCCGAGTACTACATTAAAGGAGACGAAAGCGGAAACACGGCACTCCACATGGCATGCGCGAACAACCACATTGGTAGCCTTCTCGGTTTACTTGCTCATAACTGCTGATATTAATCTTCTATATTGTTTATAGAAATTGTGGCATGGATCTTGGGTCAGTTAGCCACGATCGCGGGTGAGCAAGAACTTTCGCGATATGTCAATGTTGTCAATGAGCAAGGCAACTCGCCTCTGCACTGGGCCGCTCTCAATGGCCATTTGGAAGTCGTTGAAATGTTGGTGAAAAATGGTGCTGATTGCAAGGTAAGAGATTACCTTTGGGAAGAAAAAAACCTGTTGGTGCAATGAATATTGATCTCAAAAAAAACCAGATCAAAAATACGGCCGGCAAGACTCCCATTTACGAAGCTCAGCAGCGATCTCATGAAAAGGTGGCCGAGTTCTTCTTGCAAACAATGATTGACGAACAGCCAGAGGAAGACCCCATGGATGAGGACGAACAGTATGTCGAGCAAGGAGTTCCCGAACCCGAAAATAAGTAGATCGCATTCCCAAAAAAGCATTATCATCCTTTCTAGTTTTTTCTTTAGCATATTGGATTTTGATCAGTTCATTAGAAGGAAGAACAGCAACCTCCATGATTTTTTAGACATCTCTTCAGAATTCAGAATATACATATACACTTGAGCTTATCCATATTTCTCTTCACAAAATTCCTTCACAATTTACTGCTCCCGCCTTTGCGGAATGCGGTCATACCATATTGTCGGGCCTTATTTCCACTTGTCGATCCCAGAACCAACATGAGTTTAAAGGTTATATTATCTCGCAATCAGATATGAGATCATTACGTACGAATTGCACATGGCTCCTACTTGATTCCGACGGCGTGACTCTGTGGTAGCGATGGTGCGTAAAAGAGTATTAACTTGTTAGCTTTTCTTAGTGTGATAGATCAACCAAAAAAAAAAAAAAATAGCGATTTAGCATTTGGGTAATGTAAGAAGGAATCTCAGAAGAAGGAATCTACCGAAAGCGGTTGTTTGTGTCTCCTAAATATGGAATCTGGATTCCTCTAGGTTTTCTGTGATTTGAATGTCGCCATGCCAATCATATCCAGTACTTTCGTTTACCATTTTTGGTAAGCTGTTGATGCACACCAAAAACAGTTCCACCATAAACAACCCATTTCCCCTGAAGAAGCGTTGCTCGTCCATTTTCTTTTTCACTTTCGTTTGATTCTTTTCTTCCTTCTTCTTCTTTACACCTTCCTATTTATCTTTCAACTCCATTCAACCTACATGGGATTTTGCAACCGTTGCGGTGAAATTTCAAGCAGTGGAAAATGCCGTCGCTGTGGCGGTAGATCCGTAGGTAAAGAGTCGTTGTTTTCAAGGGATAATCTGGAGAGGTGTCCATGTCAATTTCTCGCTCACACTGGACTTGTTCATTTTTTCTATCAGCCTCCATTGCTACCGGATTGGGCTCCGACACCGTATCCATCGTCGATAAATGGCAAACACAGTACGCCAACAGTATCTTAGGTCATGATGAGACGATTGGAAAGACTACCAGCACGCCTTTAATCAAACGAAACTCTACATCCTCGGTGCTTAACCGGCCATCCTCTTTATTACTTCCTAAAGCCTGTGCTCAATGCAACGAGCGGTTTCAGTATGATACTCCCACCTATCTCCAGAACGATCTCTACTACTGCAAAAGCTGTCACGAAAAGACATTCAATCTCGGCAATTGGTAAGTAGCAATACAATGTTACCTACTGTATTCGATATTAACATTGTCTATTTCTAGTACTGCCTGTACAAAGATCATTTCTCAGCAAGACAGTTACATTGAACACAGCCAACAAGTATGGCATGACGAGTGCTTTTCGTGCCACGGATGTCACATTCTGTTAAAGGATGCTCCTATGGTGGATCTGAAAGGTCGTCCCTGCTGTGAACCGTGCCTTATGAGCCAAGCTGGAAAACCACACAATGAAGCGGCCATTGTCCATGCACCGAAAGCGCCAAGAATCCATTCCCCGCCTCCCAGCACAATTTCTACGCCTGTTCTTTCGCCTTCGAGTCGAGCCGCCCATAATTTGTCACCGACTTCCACTTTGAGCAGTACCACTTTCAGTCTTCGTGGTGGTTTCGACACTTTATCTTCCATGTCTAGCTTATCATCGACGTCATCCACGTGGCTGCCACGTGCGGCTCGATCGTCGCGGCCTCGCATAGACTCGCATTTGTTTCACCATTACCAGAAATCACTGCAAAACAATGCAACGTCAGAATCCATGGGTGCCACACCGACAGAAACTGAAAAGCCTCGGATCCGCACCCCGCCGCTATCGTCTCCTTCATCTCCAATGTCAGATGAAGATTCAGCACGGTCCGTCCACACGCCTTCGCCTGTGGCGCCTTTACCAGAAGCCATTAAAAAGAACACTTCCACTCCTCTGCTTAGCAGACCCCATCGATCAAGGTCTTCGTCGGTCTCGCTGAATGATGACTTGGGTTCGCTGCGGCTATCGTCTTCTCCGACGCTGCCCAACATATCAGAAGAACATCGTAGCAGCGCATCGACTCCTTCTCGTCCTTCTCGATCCTGCCGCCAATGTCAGAAGCCGCTCAGTGGGCCTCGTGTCAAGTTACCCACACCCACAGGTGATGTCTGGTATCACTACGATTGTCTTACTTGCGATGCTTGCCACCTTCATTTTACCGAGTCCGAGTTTGTCAGTGATGGCAAGGGCATTTATCACACCAAGGTACGTCAGATCAAACAGCTGGCATGAAACAAGCTGGACTCACAATATATGTTTAGTGCAAACCTGTTGCCAAGCCAAAAGAAAAGTCATCGTCTCCTTCGTATCAATGCCACACATGTAGCAAGCCTATTACTGAAAAGTGTCTAAAGAATGGCAATCAACTTTTCCATCCTCAGGTACAGTTAATCGATCTGCTGGATCTGTCATGCTCTTGTTTTTTTTTCAACGTATTAACTGTACGATATAGTGTTTCTTATGTGCTGAATGCCACATTGTGCTGCCATATGATCAACCATTTTATGAAGTAAATAACGCAGCCCATTGTGAAGCATGCAGTCGCCAAAAGATGACGACGGTCCAGCATAAGCAACCATCTCCTCCTGAAGAGTCGCCTGAAGTCAAAAGCCGAGAAAGCGATCATCCTTCACGGATATTGAGTCACCGAACGCGCGCATTGCCCAAACTCGGTGGTTCCAAGATTTGTCCTCGCTGCCGAGACAGTATTGCGGTTATGGATGATACTCCCGGTCCACGAGCAAGCCGTTGGCATAAAAAATGTCTTCGCTGTGCCGGATGTTCCAAGCAAATGGATTCAGGCGCCAAGGTCACAGAAGGCGAAAACGGCGAATGGCTTGTCTATTGTCGAAATTGTGCATGCTTTGTAAGTTGATCAAAAATATCTGTCCCTTTTGGATTGTAGCCGATCGCTGATGCACTTCACGTAGGATAAGATGTATGGACGAAATGCCAAACTTGTCCGTTAGGATTACTTCCTTACTTTGTTAATCGCTGGAAAGCCGACATAATTATTGTTGGAAAAGTATGGAATATCACTGTTTGTAAGGAGACTTTCTCATTATATATAAATGTCGCTATCATACCTCTTGTATAAATTTGAATAGGTAAATAAACCATTGTCTAAATAAAAGCCCTTAATTTATCTTTTATACTATATAAACCCATACCGTGCTGTCTCCTAGACTCAACTACAAAGCTTGCATCCATCAAGCTCGTGGCTGTAAAGATACCCTAATCAGCTTCGCCAAGAATAGGACATTTATTCAACCTTGGAGCCTGTGATTGCTTTGCTGATTCGCGAAAAAATTTGGTCGTAAAAAGTCGAACGCAAAAAGATATTACGTTTGGAAATACTCTGTCTGAAGTTTATATTCACTCAATTGAAACATCTGTGTATTATGCGTATCCATAGTTCAAAAGGCTCCCAGTTGCGATGGCAAAGCGTTTATTTTTGTTGCAATTAGAGACAGTATTGTTATGACCTGATACATCAAGGACATAATAAAAGTATTCAAAACTTGAATGCGGACTTCTGTATCAAGTAAACCAAGATTCAAGCTTTTGGATAATTTGCCATTGTAGATATCTCTTCCAACTGGCAATTTGTTACAACGGAACGGTGTGTGGGGGAGCCAAAAAGGGGCAATTCGCGCTTTTCATCTTCCGAATGAAACCTTTTTTTTTTAATTTTTTTTCAAACTCATTTTTAGCCAAAGAAAAAAAAAGACTCGGGCTGCGTCACTGGCATTTTTTCAATAAAAAAAAAGTTTTTTTTTTTTTCCCTGTGGTTTTTCACACTTCCAAGGGGAATCCGTTCCGAGCACGAATATTCCAAACGCGCATTCCATTCCTGTCTCTTCATTGCAACGTTTTCTCGTTCGCTTGTCACCTCCCTTTCCACTCTAAACCCTCGTTCTTTCCTTCTTCCGTCTCATGTAAGCATGGGGTTTTCCTTGCTAAGGAAAAAAAAATACTGCTCATTGTCAAAAAACCGGGTGACTGACATTCTCTCTTTCAATTTAGCATGTCCCATATTTCAAGCCCCAATTTTGAAGAACGCGAAGATTCCTATGTTGACCAACAGTATACCGTCGACGGTTCTCAGAACGACCAGTTTGAAGAAGAAGACGGTCCCTTGACTTTACGCGCCTTGGTCTCGACCAAAGAAGCTGGCGTCATTATCGGAAAAGGTTAGTTTTTTCTTTGACTTCTTGTTCGAACATTCACCACGACAAAAGAATTCAAATCAATTCGGTGCGAAATTCTAATTGTTTGTTTTTAGCCGGTAAAAATGTGGCTGAACTGAGAGAATCCACGGGTGTCAAAGCCGGTGTTTCCAAGGTCGTTCAAGGTGTTCATGATCGTGTTCTCACAGTGACTGGTTCCTTGGAAGGTGTTGCCAAGGTGAGATTCTTGTTATTATTATTTTTGGTGTCTAAAAATACATATTTCTCGGTCCAAAGATTCGTTCTAACTCTTTTTTTTTTTTGTAAACGCAGGCATATTTCCTTATCGCTCAAACATTGCTGGATAATCCCATTTCTCCTGCTACTCCTCCGCTGTCTCCTACCACCTCTAGTTCTGCAGCTGGCGCTGTGGCTACCATTCGCTTATTGATCTCGCATAATTTGATGGGTACCGTGATTGGTCGCCAAGGGGCCAAGATCAAGCATATCCAGGATACCTCCGGCGTTCGCATGATCGCCTCGAAAACTCTTTTGCCACAAAGTACCGAGCGTGTTGTCGAAGTGCGCGGAACAGTAGAAGCCGTGCGTTTAGCCATTCTTGAAATCGGCCAATGTCTTATTGACGATAAAGAACGCGCTTACGGCACCATTTTGTATAATCCTAATAAGGTCGGTGCCAGCAATTCCAACGATCGTCGTACCTCCATCACTCGCACTGGCAATGGCTCCGATTTCAGTAATCCCTCCGAATACCAACAACAACGTCGTTCCTCCACCGCCTCGCAGAATTTCCTTAATAACCCCAATATCCGCACTCAAAATATTTCCATTCCTAGTGACATGGTCGGTTGTATCATTGGTAAGTTGAGCTCGGCCATCAGTGTAGACATCCATCCAAAAAACTAATTGGTCCCCCTCTTGATAGGCAAGGGAGGTTGTAAAATCTCTGAAATTCGCCGTTTGTCTGGTTCACGTATTTCCATCGCCAAAATGCCCCATGATGAAACCGGCGAGAGAATGTTCACCATTCAAGGTACTCCCGAAGCGAATGAGCGTGCATTATACCTATTATACGGCCAGCTCGAAAACGAAAAGGAGCGTCGTTTAAGAGGTGCATTACACGAAGATATCTTGGAAGAGGAGTAAAAAGAGAAAAAGAAAGAGGAAAAAAAAAGCGACAGATCGAAAATTTTCATTCCCAAACAACCTTGTTCATTGCAACTTGTAAATCAAATAACATATATGTCCACCCTTATTCTCGTTCTCTCTTAAACTGGAAACCAAATACAGTATAACCCGTGAAAGCTGTAGTTTTTTTTTAAAAAAAAAAAACTGTGACAAGCAACAGACCGCCTTTTGATGTTTACGGCATTGTTCCCAATATCAAAATAAGAACAGACACAAAGTTGACCAAGAAGCCGGAAGAAATCATGCGTAAATGAATCAAAGTGAAGATAATTTTGAATCGTGCTCAACCATATAATCTGTCCATGTCATTGTGCGAGTAGACGTGCAAGATACCAGTGTATCACGATGAGGTAAGAAAAGACACCGAACAACACTTGATTTGCCTGTGTAATGACCTTTGAGGGTGAATGCTGTGTTTCTTTTTTGAAATTTTTTCCTTTTCGAACTTTACCTTGAGCATCAAAGCTGAAGCAGGGTCCGTGCGTCACATTAGCGTACCGCAAATCCCTAAATAAGATGGTTTAACATTTCGCATGATATTTTTTCCCTTTTGCTATTTTATGTGCGAGTCACTTGCCAGAAATGAATTTTGGAGTGTGATTGACTACCGCATGCGACCATGTAACCATTTCTATGCCAGTCCGGTCGAATATATCGGGATACATTCTCAACCTCCGAGTAACCGAATCGTAATTGAATAGCGTCCGAACCAGAACAACGACTGTCATACAACGCAAACTGTCCCGTTGTCTGTGCCAAGCTGTGAAAAACACGATGAGTTGTCATAGAAGCCTAGTTGTTTCTCAGTAATTGCATTATGCTACCTTAGCATTACTAGATCGGGGGTGGTCGGACTCTGGTGAATACTATTGACCTGAAGCGCGTGATTAACAAAGGATGTAACAATACAGCCACAAAATGACATTTATTTACTCTTCCGGCGAACTTTAGCGATGAAGTCGCTGTTTGCGTTCTCATATCAAAGCTTGCAAATCGGTCATCCGCGCCTCCGGAATAAAGTGTACCATGATATCTATCATAGCATAATGATTGAATGCTGTTGGTGTGCTTGATGTTTAGTCGATCCACGCTAGTGACCGTAAAATCGTCGTTCAAATTGTCCCGTACTAAACTCCAGAGGTACTGCAGAACGATCGAGGGTCAGAAAAGAAACCAGAAAAGCGTGCCAGATACTAAATACATACAACCGACTTTTCATAACCGCCTGTAACAAAGGTCATCAATTGTCCTCCATTGGCAGATCGTCGACCAAGCTCGACAGATGCAATGGTCGAGGCACCTTTATCGTGAGGATCCTGTTCCAAGCTTTGTATGCGACCTTCGACGCTTGTCTACACAATTGTGTCCTCATTGGGTCGGCAAAACTTGACTTTGTACAAAAAAAAATGTGTTGATACGTAGATGCTGCTTACCTTGCTCACCGAGTTGATATGTACAAGCGAGATAGTCTCGGCGTCTCTATAATTTTTTCGAATAGCCGGAACCAATCCAAGCGTTGACGGCGAAGTCCAGCACAAATCATCAACCCAAGATTGGTATAAATGACCTTTACCAAGCGTCTTGACGTTACTATAATTTTTACACATGCATCAGTATTCGGGACCTTCTTTTTTCTCTCTTGGCCTTTATCACTGATTGCCTACCTTCGAGTGGATGCGTTCCTTGATAATCGAGAAAAAAAAGGTAAAAAAGAAAGATGGTTAAAACCGCGTATCCAACTCAATCAACTACCGTCTGCTTTACCAAAATTGTAAATCCCTAAAGACAAATAATCAATAAGAAAACAAGAAAGACTCTA